>NW_024609935.1:97500-307120 GCF_016920785.2 Ixodes scapularis
AAACGCTATAGGGGCTAAGGCAGTTCATCCGGGAATGCACACCGCCGCACAAGCGGAAACACAAAACTGCAAGGTGATCATCTACAGGGTCGACACTTGAAGGCGTCACAAAACACAGGACGACGTGCAGTCCCAGCACCGACGCGCTGTACGCCTCGGCCATGCGGTTACGGGGGTCCCATGGTCTGGTTTTGGATATGGTGGGTTTCCCGCGCATCAAGGGGGTCCCAGAAAACGAGACTGCCCACGGGGCGGCGAGGAGCGGGCTGCGCTATGCAGCTCTAAAACCGGCCCCCCTCTAAGCCACCATCCCATGGGGCTACCCACATCCAACGACGGCGACACCGGGGGACATAACGACCTAGTAGAACACGACCCGAGAGAAGAAATGAGTAGGGGTCGGCTCCGTAGGCAACGGAAGTAGCGAAACTCTGGGCAGCCAACGTACGATCCGATCCCAGACAACACCTTCCGGTGGCGGGAAACCTCCACCGGATCCGGACGGGTGGGGCAATCACCCCCCGAGAGATCTTTAGTATCAAATTCAGCACCCTTAAGGAAAAGAGAGCCTTACGTCGTCCCGCCCGATCCGAGCTGCCAGCGTTGCAAGGTGCCCGGAGCCATCCCCAGGCTCTCCCACAAAGTCTGGGAGTGCGAAGCTCTAGCAGCACTTTGACGGACCGTGATCGAGCGTCTGCCAGTAACGGACAGACCAGTGACCATGGCGGAGTGGGCCCGCGCGACGGGGGAAAGCGAAGAGGAGGGCCAGGATTCTGAGAACTTTCTTGGACTACGTGTCCCAGGGGGAGCTCAGGATTTAGGCCACCGCTCTCATCTGACACCCCCAGCCTGTGGCGCAGCATCTTTGGTCATCGTCTTAACAATTACCTCCAGGACCGTTGTCACCTTTGAAGATCGCCCTGACTGTCAGCTACCAACGGCGCACGAGCAGACAACCCGAATACTAGGATGTATACTGCTGTAGGCTCTCGATTTTCAATTAACGTCTATTCCCCCCTTCCTTTTAGAACATTAGAGGGAAGCAAGAACGGTGGGTAGTGTTATGAGTCGACGCCCAGCCTGGTCTCTCGGGTAGCATGGCCATCTCGCTGGCGTCCAACCTCTCTCGCGAACAACGTCCCAGCCAGACAGTCGGGGAAACAGATCGGGAAAACTTAACAGGACAGAAAACTAGTTTATTTACATGGGTATATCGTTTAGCATGTTGGCAAAAGAAGCGCGCCGAATGGGCAGCGAACAGGTCTTTATATAAGAAAATCGGGGTTCTGGAGCTGCCGTGCCATTGGTTGGTTAGCGCCGCATTCCAAAGTTGGCCTCGACGTCAGCCTCCTCCTCTCGGCCCCGAGGTTCGGTCGTTGTTCTTCTCCGAATTGAGGGCGACTAGTAGGCGCTTGTCTTGCATGCCGTAGACGCAGACACAACAGACTGCCCATCTGTTCAGGTTGGGATTCTGCCTGACGTTGCCGTGGAATGCAGACGCCTCCGCGGAATGCAGACGCCGTAGACAGAACGCACCGACGGCAACGTCGGTTCTGATGCCCTTGAGCCGAGGCCCGAGAGAAACGCTTCTCCGGTTTCGGTCGAACGTGCAAAAAAGGTTCGGATCGCACGCCAACCGTCTCGACGTTCACTTGGTCGTCGTCCGCACCAGAATGCAAGGTCAATCCTCACAGACACAGGGAGATGGAGACGGGTCATAACAGTAGTGAGGACTCGTTTTTCGCCATATAGACCTTTTCTGTGTACTCTCGTCTCCAGGCACCTAAGAGGCGTATCCGGTATGGGCGACGAAAAAATAATCCAACGTTTCAACCTGCAAATAGTGAGAAAATAAAGGGGAGGCAAACCGAGAAAGTATGGCGGTTACGCTTATGTCCTAAATGCCTTCCATTGGCGTGGCAAAGGCAAAACAATGTTTTCGCCCATACTGGAAGTGACGTCAATTCAAGATGGCGGCGCACTTGCAGAAAAGGTCTATACCGCATCTCACTATTACGTACGCCGCAGCTAAAGCTTCAAAGTAACGACGCTGCAGCCATCTAGATGCTTAAAATCATGGTTGCCAGTTATCTGAAGCTTTTTCTGAAATCGCTGGAAGCGCTTCTCGTGCCTCCAGAAATGTTAGAAGAGTCGGCGACAGAGCGAAATAACATCGCTTGAGCTTCTTCACGCCATATTCAAAGTTCAGGAAGTGGCATTTTCGACTAGTAACTATCGCCAATGGCACCCGCTTTGCAAGGGCGCCAAAATGGCAGCGCCCACAACAAAAATCGGGGAAATGGAGAGCTAATAGAACTCTAAGCTTAGCTGAGTTAGTGACTCTAGTTTGTAGTATAGAGGATATAGGCTCGTGAGCATTCATAATACAAGTAAGGATCATGTCCTCCTTTCCCTCTGCAGGGTCTCACCTGGCCATGAGCCCAATGACGACGTTGGTGACGGAGGCAGAGAGGCCCCTGTTTCTTGAAGACATGAAAGAGCAGACGAGAAAACTTTGGGCCATCAAGGAAGCGGGCGGCTCTCCGTTCGAGTTCGATATTTTCGTGGTTTTCGCTTCCTCGAAGGATCTGTCATAAGCTGGACTGCCCGAAATTTGATTTGCCCGAAATAAATTACCCTGGGCCTTGTTTCTTTCGTTTCTGTTAAGTGCGATTCAAACCGACACGTATTTCAAATACGTGCGCTAGAAGGATCATGTGTAGTATCTCTCTTCCGGTTCTTACTTCACCGGTCCATTTCTTTCGTGTTCCGGATCACGCTTTTAGAGTTCAATTGTTTCAACGTTTTTGGGTGCCCGCATCGTGACGTAGGCTCCCGTATGGTGACGTAGGCGCCCGTATTGAGGGAGTGACCAACCACGGAGCGCACTTCCGGCTTCTTTACAGCGATTTTTCTGTACTTCACCTATCCCGGTGACGTGTCTCTCGTCGTAAATTTATTTCGGTATTCGCCCTTGTGCGCGCGGTAGTTTCTGTGTGATGATGTGAGAATTCGCATTTTGTTTCCCCGACGACCGTTCAACGTCCCCGCCCTGGCTTGGTCGAGCGTGTTGACTAAGTGCCCACTGCCCGGTTGAGACTGGAGGAAGGTTTTTCGGCGGCACTGCTTAGTTTGACAAGTTTCGTCGCAAACGCGTGGTGTGTGTGAGATTCCCTCGCAGTGGTCTTTGTAGGGCGCCGTGAAAATGCCGTGCTCACCAGATGCTCGAGTTACGCCACCAACGTGCTGCCTCACCGGACTCCGTCTGCTCGATCCGCTGTCGTTGTTCCATTCCAGTTCCGTTCCGGGTAATCGGAGTTTACGAGAATTCCATTCCTTCAGTCCTCAGAATAAAGACACTGGCCCCATTCTACTCCTGGAATGGCTAAACTCAACCATTCCATCGCTCTAATTCCTAAAAGTGAAACAATGGCCATTAAAAGTCATATTGTGTACTGGAAAAAAGAAAAAAGAAGCATAAAGCTGCTGACGTTATCGAACGAGGATGAAGCTTATGCAAAAGCTTCCTTAAAGCACTCGTTGTGCTAAGCCGAAGGGCTGTCGCAGAAAGCGCTTCGTGGCACTTGGTATCAATGTAGACATCGATCGCGCGATCAAGCGTAAAAGGGCTTCTGAGTCGCAACAGACGCTAAAACTTAAAACCACTATCGCAAACGGACCGTATCCCTTCCACAGATACATGGTAAGCGTGTTGTTTGTTTGGTAAGGCCTAAAAATGTCTAGTTTGTGCAACTAAAACTGAATAGTAGTAGGCAGACAAGGTGCCGTTCCTGACTCCGCGAGGTGCACCAAAGAGGCTGTTATAATCATACGCAATTAGGAGGCGGATTTGAGCCATAATGTTGAACCGAGCCCGAACCGAGAAACGGAGCAAAGTTGTTATCTTTAAGTGAATGGGAACAAAACTCGAACCTATATCAAACATTTGAAATTGAACCAAAACGGAACCGTAATCTCATGTGAGCCGCGCCTTCTTTTGGGTGGCAGCGCGAAATAAATAAGTACTCCCGACGATGCCGTCTGCGGTTCTGTTTTGTCTAAAAAACGGCAGCGACGACATGGGGACAGCTCTATAATAATGAAGCAAGTACATTTCACGTCTGTGTGCAGAATGAATTGGCGTCGACGAGTTGGTATGGAGGCGTGCACATTAATAAAAAAAAAAGGTATTCCCTGCGCGTGTGTGTGTGTGTGTTTTATTTTCTTGCTGCTGGGCACTATTCCTCAATGACGGAGAAAGCAAACATAAACTTCAAAATAAAAGAAAAAGGTATTCTGCACCTCCACTTAGCCATTCGAGTTTGTAAACACCAAAATAGCCAATAGCTATCAATACTAGTTACTGATAGCCATTTATAGCCATTTCAAGCCAATCTGATAGAAAAAAATGCTTATAGCCAATAATAGTCACTTGTAGCAATTTCAAAAAAGTCTAATAAAAATAAAGGCTTACAGCCAATAATAGCCACTTGTAGCCATTTTCATCCATAAACACCGAAATAGCACATAATTGTCAATTATACCCCTAATAACCATATTGCTAGCCATTTGAAGTCAATCTGGTCAGAAATAGATGTTAATAGCCAACAAAAGCATCTTGAAGCCATTCCAGTTAATAAGCAAAAAAATGCTCATAACTATCAACACTAGTCAATAATAGCCCTTTGTAGCCATTTGTTGTGTGCATGTTTATACAGCCGGAAGTTAGTCTGCCTCAGTGGGCGTCTGGTGTATCAGCTGTAGATGAACAATTTAGCCAGTGCCGTACAACCGCTAACCTGGGGTCTTTAACGTGCACCACGCAGTAGTGATACACGACCGCACGCCGGTACGATGCTCATCCAGATCGAAACGGGCAGGTGTGGGGATTGAAACCAGGATCCTTGGGTTCTGCAGCGCAAGCTTCCGCTCCACGTGCTCCGAGCTGGTGTGCGCTAGCCCACTCGGCCACCAATCCCCCTTTCTTAAGCACCGAAATAGCACAGAATTGTCAATTATCTCATCAATAGCCATCAGTAGCCACTCTAAGTCAGTCTGGTCAAAAATAAATAGTGATAGCCAACAATAGCTACTTGGAGCCATTCCATTTCGTATATTAGAAATAGCTGGATCATAATTATGAAGAGTTGCCACTAATAGCCATCTGTAGCCATTGGGAGCCGATGTAATCAAAGATATGTGCTTATAGCTAGGGCTCCGTGTTTACGGAGCCCTAGCTATAAGCTAGGGCTCCGAAAGTGCGTAGGGTTTATTCAAACTGTGATAGGATCCCGATTTGATTATCCATACACAGTTCGTTACTAATCCAGTACGTGTTCTTCGTTTCATAACTCCATGCTTCGTTCTTGTCGTCTGATATGATTGTTTGTTTTGGCACATATTAGCATACTTTTGGTGTTTTGTCAAGCTGATTCACGCAGTGTGCTTCATAGCATTGACTATATGCGTAACTACGTGCCTTATAACAGCAGTCTGCAACGTCAACACGTATTATAAATGTGTATTGGGCAATTTTAGCGCAGTGTTCGACGCCATGAATTCTAAAGAAAAACGCTCTAACTGACACATATGTTTGTACATCCGATTGTAAAACGTTCCAAACCTTTTATTCTGTCACAACACTGAGCAATACTTGCTCTTATAATCCAGCCCGAAGAGAAAACGAATTTGCGTTTTCCCATAGGAATGCATTACCGGAAGTGAAATTTAGACTGGATGCTGTCTGCTTCAAAGGGCAGCAGCACACTAGCGCCACCTGAACCTCTAGCGTTCATTGTAATAACTCTATGATCCAATATCACGAGCTTGTGCTCCTTATGCTCCATCAAAAAAAGTACTTTTTCAAAAATTATCAATTTCTCTAATGAGTCGGACCCACTTTCTGCGTTTCCGGCAAAAATACATTTCCACTCCCTAACGCCAGGATCGCTTTCTGCTTCAGTCTCTTATTTCTGTGTCTGCTCCACTGATCTCTATTGTAGTAGGCTGGATCGCGGACCGCGGCCTCGGCAGCTGGGTTCGAGTGTCGCCACCGGCGGCCATTGATTGACACCAGCCAATGCATGGGGCTCTATGGGAAGAACGAGAAAAAGTGACGTTTTCCCCTGTTTCTAAACTGTTCTCGGCACTGAAACTTTTTGGATGCTTTTCGATAAGCCCTTCAAATAGCTTCCATACAAACATTAAAACTGACAGCCCTCGCAGTTCTTATAAATAAATATTTTGTGACAGAGAGTGACTCCGCTGTACTGCAGCTCAATGAGGCGAGAGTTACCTGGAGTTACCGCGGAGTCGGTGGCGCTTTCGTCGAGTTGGGTTTAGCAGACGACAAGCTCGAAGGCTTTGCTACGCGGAATTCGCTCACGCCCGGAAAGCTGCTGTCGAGATAGAACTTCGTTGTCATTCATAAACTTCTGGGCTTCCCCAAGGACGGTCTCATTGACGGCAAGTTCCTTTGTTTACTCCACTACGAGAGCAAGCTTGCCTGCTCAGCCGTAGGTGCTCCGGTACGTTTGATTTTTTTATTTGGCGACCGGACGTTTGACAAATACCGATTCGATCTCCAAACACCCGACATAAGGATCGCAGCGCACCATAAGATACTCGCCTCCGAGCACAGCGTACGTTCTTCAATATGCTTACTTTTGTGCGTTTCTCCCATAGACTTGCGTGTATTGCCTGGTGTCAAGCAATGGCCGCCGGTGGCGACACCGACGGGCTCCCGAACCGCGATCCAGCCTACTAAAATAGAGATCAGTGGTCTGCTCTGTTCCATGGGCGCCGCCATGTTTGTTCATGCTGACGCCATGACGTATTAGGGGGGTGCGCTTTTTGCATGACTCCGCTTTTAGAAACCTTCGCAAATATCGTAGTGAAAATGGCACAAAGCTCCAAGAGCAACACCGATGCCAAAAATAATGTAAAAAGCAAAACAAAATATTGTTTTATGCGCAGCCCCTTTCTTCACAGGAGCATGCGTTTGAGATTATTATTTCCCACTTTTATTGATGTGGGCTAGGATTTCGAACACTGGTCTTTCGTCTCCAAGGTATTTGGTAAGAGATACAGCGAACGTTTACTGATTGTATTGTGTGATCGATTCAGACATCATCAAATGTCAGCGTGCGGGAAATTCTTTCTTTTAAAACCAACGGTCACCGCGATTTTGAAACTCCTCGTCTAGAGTTCGGACGAAGAGGCCGCCATCTTTGAGGCTTGCAGTGCAGCATTCTCGACGACGTGCGGTTAGGCGGCGCTAAAAACGCGTCAGGTCTACTGTCGTAGAAAAATCTATTTGGATAATTCTCTCTATATGGTGCCTGGAGCGTGTCTCCGACTGGTGTGTTTAGCGTCTTAATGCTGCCCATACATCAAGAGTGGTCCCGAAATGCCAACAATTGACGTCACGGAAACCGTAGTGTCAAGCTGTTCCATGTCGCGATCCTGGCGGTTGGTCGTAGATATGCATATAAGAAGCTGCGAGTAGCACAACCGAACGCGAGTGTTGCTGTCGTCGCGGAGTTCTGGCTGCCGAGGCTTCAGTGGACTGCAGCCACACTGGAAAGCGACCTGCAGCAAAGCAGGCGTCTGCCACATACAGCACAGTTGTTGGGACGCCGCCAGGATCGCGACCGGCGACAGCGTGGCACTTGTGTGACGTCATCAGGCGGAAGTTAAAGGACCACTATTTGGGACGCGGTAAACACACCACTCGGAGACGCGTTCCAGGCACAAGGTCTCAGAGAAAATATGGTAAGGGTGCGGGCGAGTTGGTCGATATTAACCATGTTGAATTAAACTGAGACTGGGGTAGAGAAGAAACGTCGAGACGCAGAAGAGACGAAAAAATAGACAGGACGACGTCTCAAGTCTCTTCTACATTTTGATGTTTCTTCTCTACCTCAGTCTCATGGTGAACTCAACTTGGTTACTATGCATAGTCTTGCTTAACGGGTAGAGTAGAGCGTCGCTTGCTGTGTTCATCTTTCTAGCTTCGTGATTGGTCCTTCGGCGGTCTTATCGACTAATGCCACAATCTCATTGGCCGGGGAGCGATAATAAGATGCATGGGGCTCGCCACGCTCTGCGTTTCTTATCGTTTCAGCTTCGGTCCGAGCGCGGCCGATGTTATGAGCCGAAGGGCCAATCAAGCAGCGAAATAGGCACAACGTCAAGGCGTGCTCTCTGCAGTTGTTTGGACCAGCCGGTATTCGCCGTCTCTCTGTGCGCGCTCCTCCGCCGGCTAGTCCTATCAAGCGCAGAGAGCACGCCATGACGTTGCGCTTCTGGCGCTGTTTGATTGGCCCTTCGGCTCATAACATCGTCCGCGCTCGGACCGAAGCTGGAACAAAGTATAGTGGTGACGATGGATTTCTAACAGACTTTAACTATCACCAGAAGTGCATAAAACAGGTAGGCTCTCCTAGCATTTTTTTTTTTTTCTTCTTTGTGCTTTAAAATTGGAGTCTGTTTTACCTTCGCAACTTGTCTCCGAGAGATGGCGCCCCAGTTGGACATTGTGGCGGATCGTTGCAACACTGGCGAGTGTTCATAGAACTGCCGCCAGTGCTGTAATTTACTAGAAACTTTTAGAAACTACAGATGTTCTTAGTATGCGGAGGTGGCGCCCCAGGCGGTGATAATGTGAAGCAGGCGCAACGGCGCCAAAGCATGGGGGAGCCAGAAAGCTCCTTGCAGCGATTGGCTGTCCCAGCTGTTTCACAAAAAAACTAAATTTTCCAATTTTTTATTTTTTTTTTTTAAGTTTGGACTCGAGATTCACACTTCGCATCAAGCCGGATTCTTCCAGCATTTCTGGACATACCGCGGCGGACTCCGGGGGAGTGCTCCGGAGCGGAGGAGGGGTCTGCTAACTGCCGATCTTCAAGTTCAGCAGATTCTTTCGTCGTACCGCGTTGATATCGTCGGCGGCTCCTGGGCGAACGAGTGAGAGAGAGAGAGAAGATAGAAGGGCGGCTGGTTTCTAAAAGCGGCCGACCTTGGCACGGGACATTCAACCCCCCTCCCCCACCCCTCCCGCAACCTCCGCCTCATCTCCTAGCTCTCTCCTCCCGAAAGCCGCCGGCGCAATAAAATTGAAAGCCGAAACAGATGCATCCTCCGCTTCGGGGCAGCAGCTGGCTGTCAAAATCCGTGGACGCGGACGGAGAGTGACACAGTTAGCACTAACAATTTATATATAGATATATATACATATTTGTTTCTTTTTGTTGTTGTTGTTTTTTGTGACCGAGTAACTACTATTACCGTGGCCGTGGTCGGCATTCGCGTATGACCAAACGCTCACTATAACGGTTTTATTTTTATTCATTTTGTTATTGTTCAAACGTATTTAGTGATTGAAGGGGTATGGAAGGGGTACCCATTCACACAGGAGCGTTTGCTTACGTTTTCTTATGTTACGTTACGAGTCAAAGGACATCCGTGCTGTGAATGTCGCTTTCAAGGGTACTCCTTGAACTGGGTATACCACGCTTCATACGAAGCGCCGATGTCCGGGTGATTCTCCACGCAAGCAGACGCGTAAACTCCCGTAACGTAACGCAATGTAAGTAAACGGTATTGTGTGAACCGGCCTTTACATCGCAACCTCTCGATGAAGATCATCCAAGTGCGTTGGGGTGCTTTTGTCGATCGAAATAAGAACAACGCCGTAGATGGTCGACTTTGTCGGTGTTGGATTCATGATACGATATTACTCCGAGCTTTCACCGTGGTTTTTACAGACGCCATGGAACATAACTAGTTCGCCACTCGTGATAAGCAGCCGGGGTTACAACTCGTGACGTCACAGGGTGACGTCAGGAAAGACGCCGACGTCTGTCCTGTCTTCTGTATTCTTCTATAGCGTCTTTCATGTCTCCTGCATTCTCCTAGTTTCCTACCTTTCTTCGCTGACTTTAACCATGCTGATGCTCAAAGGTTTTTGAACGCCGATTGTGTGCTAGTCTCATCGTCGAAAATGCGCCATTTATTTACTTTTCTTTTAGCTGCAAATGCCGATCACTTAGAGGTATGTACGGATGTCCACCCTCTCGACAGACTTCTCCTGGAGCCGAAGGCCCTTCACCACCCGTGTGACAGCATTTAGAGGTCTGTACGTATGTCCACCTTCTCGACAGACTTCTAGCCGAAGGCCCTTCACCAGCCGAGTGACAGCTTTTCCATGTCCTGCTGGAACCACTTTTTGGCAGTGCCTCGCACCCATGCATGGACATCCGCTTCCAGCCCCCAAATAACCGCGAAATGGCGTCCTCGCAGGAGTTCTTTCCTGCCATACCAGCAGATGATGACCACTGGGGGCCCGGTCAGGCCGTACTCGTGCACGACCTAACGTCCGTCTGGATTAAAGTTTCAGAAAGACGGCCGAACCCGATGAGGCGCCGGTCAATCACTGCTCGTGTGCATTCACGTAAGGCTGTGATTGACCGGCGCCTGACCGGGTAAAGCGCCTCGATAAAATTCACGCTTCGAGTTTCATACAAGCGATTTCTCTCATTTCAGTGCAGTGCCGCCATTTGCTTCCAAGGTCAGTGCGAGGTACGGAACTCGTGACCCAAGCAGCGCAAATTTGGCCAATCATTGTCCAATGGCTGGAAATGGTCCTTTGGCCAGTGGCCAGAGAGTGGGCAACCATTGACTGATGACTGGCCCTTCTCTGGCCATTGGCCAATGGCCATTCGCTATCAGCCATCATTGGCCAATGGCTGGAAATGGTCTTTTGGTCAGTGGCCAGACAGTGGCCAACCATTGGCTGATGACTGGCCTTTCTCTAGCCATTGGCCAATGGCCACTGTCCATCAGCCATCATTGGCCAATGACTGGAAATGGTCCAGTGGCCAGTGGCCAACCATTGACTGATGACTTGCCTTTCTCTGGCTATTGGCCACTGGCCAATGGACACTGGCATCAGCCATCATTGGCCAATGGCTGGAAATGGTCCTTTTGCCAGTGGCCAGACAGTGGCCAGCCATTGACTGATGACTGGCCTTTCTCTGGCCATTGGCCATCAGCCATCGGCCAAGCATTGGCCGATGAATGGCCACTCTTTGGCCATTGACCAAAAGATCATCACCAGCCACTGGCTAATGCTTGACCAAATTCCGTGCTGCTTGGGGAACTAGCGCATTTGACGCTGCTTGCAACCTTGACAAACGTAAACAGATCAAGCGGCTTTAGAAAAAGGATCATTCACCACGGAGAGAACAGAATACGTCTGCTAAACGGAGCTGGCGCGCCAACCATACTGGGAAAAGAAAAACAAACCCGAGACAAAAGAAGGGGAAAAAAAAAAAAGGTGTTTGGCCGGCCTTTTTTTGTTTTCTCTTTTTCTCGGTTTTTTTTTCTTTCTAGTATGGTGTCTGCTAATTCGCTCTTGTCAATTTTTTTCTCCACAAATTTCTTCTCATTTTCTCGTTATTTTTTATTTTCAATCGTACGGACTTTTCTTTGTTCTATCGTACTTTCGTTCCCTCATTCTTAACATTTTATTCCGTCTTTGTTTTGTAGTTTCCCTCCTTTTTCTCTTTGGAGGGGAAGGAGGGGTAGAGGAGGGGGAGAGACAAACGGGCAGAGAAGTATGTTTTGCGCTCCTCGAACAAATCTCCGACTTTAATCCCTCGCTCGCATGACCGCCGCAACGGGAGGTCTCTCTGCGGCCACGCATCTCATTCCAAAGCGATTACTCGACGTTTCCTTTTCAACGCTAAGCTCAAATCGACCTTCCATTTTTTTCGTTCTTTTTTTCCTTCACTTTAAGTTGTCCCCGAAGACGTTCGTTAGCGACGCCGACGGAAAAAAAAAAAAAAAAAAAAAAAACCGCGAAAAATCTTTGTCTTTGTCAGTGTCGTCCTCCGAGAACCACGCTTTGTCATTCCAACTTCCGTCCCTTAATCATTTTTAATGTTTTCTTTCCCCTTGCATCCTCCTGCACGCGTGTGCGTAAAAATACGTGAGTAATAAGATGAGTATAAACTCTAAAGGCTGGTTCCTATATTGACGTTTCAGTGCGATCGGCTGTGTTTGCAACCCCCTGTTGTAAATGGTTTCGGCGAAAGAAATGTTACCCCGCGTTCACACTAGCTGCTTAACCGCATCCGCAGAACGATTGGGAACGCGGTTGATGAAAATTAAATACAAATTCACGCAAAACTCGTGATGGGTATTCGAGCGACAGTGAGAGTGCAGCCTTACCCATGAGCCATTGTTCGAGTATTTTACAAACGTCATCGATCACTTGCGTCTTTTCATGCGACACGGAGTGCGTTTCCTTGTCCCGACAATAATAAAAAAAGTGTCAAAATAAAAGACGGGCATTTATTAACATCAGAAATACACAATTAGGAAAACAATCACACACATACACACAAAAAGTTGACGTGTTGTAGTTTCACCTAGAATTTTTAATCGCTCTTACAAAAACATTAGAAAAGGAGAGAAAAAAAGAAAAAGGAAAGTAGACGTTTGGCAAGGAGCGTTTCCGTCTAATATAATGCCATACGTTGCCGCCAGAGCAGCGAAACAAACTTGGTCTTCAGGATATCATATAGTACAATTACATTAATGCATCAATATTTTCATGGCTATACTATGGTTTATATATGGTCACGTGTTGGACCACTACGAAAACAATTCCTGGAGAAGGGGGACAACGGACAAACACGTCTCTAAACACAGCTACGTGACTGGTATGCGGCCGAAAAAATCCGCCTGGTGGGATCGAACCACGGACCTCTCCATCTCCACTGGAGCGCTCTACCAACTGAGCTAACCTGGGGCTCTAAACTCGTCAAACACAAAGTTGGGGCCGAAGTTCGCGGAGCGCACCTCTTGGACCATGCCCGATGATGACTTCGCTCTTTTCGTCGGCGTCCAATCTTTGCGTTCCGCAAACTTTTGCCTCCAACTTTGTGTCTGACGAGTTTGGGACCCCAGGAGTTAGACGTCAGCAGAGCAAACGAGGTTTATCAGCTGCCACCAGTCTAACACCAAGAGGGGTAAACGGCATTCGTCATTCTTGTCCAGCTCGCTTTCACCTTTGCATTAATGACGTTATCACCGTAACCTTACAATGAAGACCTTTTACCCTTATTGATGTTAGACAGGTGGCAGCAGATAAAACCCTTTTGCTCTACCGAGGTCTAACTCCTGGTTAGCTCAGTTGGAAGAGCGCACCACTGGAGATGGAGAGCTTCCTGATTCGATACCAGGACCAGGTGGATTCTTTTCGGTTGCTCACCAGTCATCTAGCTGTGTTTGGAGATTTCTGTTTGTACTTCATCGTCCTTGTTCCCCTTCTTCATGGATTATTTTCGTCATTCTTGTCCAGCTCGCTTGCACCTTTACATTTAATTGCATTGTCATCTTGGACCATTAGCCGTGTGTGTGTGTGTGTGTGTGTGTGTGTGTGTGTGTGTGTGTGTGTGTGTGAGAGAGAGAGAGAGAGAGGGGGGGGGATGGAGCGCTATCGCGACAGAAAAAGACCTCCGGGGCGCTCTTCTAACTTCCTATTTACCATTAGCACTTGAACGCAATCTCAAGCGACCTTCGAAAAAAAAAAACCAAAAAACATCAACATTGAAAGAAGCAACACACGTTCAACGACATACATGGCAACGAAATGAACATTAGTTTGGTTCCTCACACATTATATATATACACACGCGTGCACAAATTTCGTAGATAATATTGTTTCTTTTTTCACGGCGTTTGTTTCATTGGTATACACGCGTGGAGACAAACTATCTCTGAAACGTATATGTATAGTTAAGGACGATCATAAAACTAATGTGCATAGATATCGCCGGTGGGCAGGCAGACACACATGCATGCTTCTTGCATGCATGCGAAAGCTTTCGGTCCCCCTCCTGTATAACCTATTATCAGTTTCTTTTTTCCAATGATTATTGTGTCCAAACGCGATAAGCGGAATGGTCGACATTAGCGCGGAAAGCGTCGTTAATTAAACAGTGATGTTTAAGCAGTAGAGAAAAAAAAATATTGACGCGTGCCGTGTGTGATACAGCGATAAAAAGAGCTGCCGTTAGTCGCGTATTGTATGCATTAGAAAAAACGATCGGGAGTGAGGAAATATAATGGCACTTCTTGAGCGTGAACACACATGCATCGTTAGTTTTTATTGTTTTTTTTTTATTGTCTTACACGGGCTTTGGAAAGGGAGAAGGGGGAGGGGGGGGGGTGTGCTTCCGCCCTACGTTCATTGAAGCAGTAATTTTTTGAGCACGTGTTGCTTTTGATTTTGATTTATACTTTTTCGCCGTCTAACGTTTTGAGATTGTTACTTCGCGTGTTCTAATGAGAAGTTATGACTTTTCCCGTCAGAATATTTCCACCTTTAATGTATAATAAAGAAAAAGGAATAAGAAAACCAAGAGATAAAGATAAAACCAAGACCATGTCGTATTTTAAACGTTGCGTCCATCGAGCATGAGATAACAGAACCGCGGGCCGTACAATAAAAACGTAAACGCTATAAAAAAAAACTAAAAAAAAACTAAAAGCTCACAGACGATTAGAAAAATGTTAATGATGAGGCAGAGCAAGTGTGCTATATATAAAAAAATGTACTCATAAAACAAATACACTTAAAAGAGGTGTTTCCGCTCCGTGTACATCTCAGCTCATGTTACGCGTGTGCAAGTGTGTGTGGCGTCGCACGCTCGAATGCACACGCGGCAGTGTGTGACGTTAAAAAAAAAAAAAAAGACACACACACTCATCTAGCTGCAAGATGTAATATAAAAAATACACCCCTACCGTGTTTTGCGGACTGTAGTTTATAAAGTATAATCGTGCCTGTTTTTGTTGTTTTTTCCTTTCAATTTTTATATATTAGGCCTTCTGTTGGGACCGTTTACAACTTCAAATCATTTGGTCGTCTCCGTTCCATCGCTTTCACGCTTTAACCGCGGCTATCTTTCGTCGATGTTGCATGGAGTAGGCCTGCACAGGTTCCTTCGCTTCGCGTGTTAAACGCTAGGTGGCGGGTCCTTCACACGGTGACCGAGAGGGTACAATTTACAGCTCTAGGCGGGGTCCGATTTAAACGTTTCTTGGGTCACCGGAAAACGTGTTTGTTTTTTTCGGTGGGCTAGGCGGGTCCTTACCGGGGTCATTATTGACTTCTAATTGGCAATTAGAAACGTACTATTCTTATAGTGGCTGAGGGAGCTACGTAGAGTGGGAAACGTTTTCTTACTGCGAGAATGATTGGTGAGGCCTCTCAACGGATCTTGCAGGGTGAGTTCCGTGCGGGTCGTGGCAGGGAAATTTCCCCGCAAAATTTAGCGGGATAATTTTTTTTTTCGATGAATTGTGAAACTTTGACGGCACACTGCACCGTGGACATCGTGCCGTGACGTGACTCGGGCATGTGACATCACTGTGGCGTCGTGAGACACGCGATGTGACATCGTGATAGCATCATGTCACGCGACGTCATGACGACCCGAGACACTGTGGCGTGACGCGACAATATTACGTCACGTTACGCTGTGACGTTACGTGACGCCATGGTTATAGTGTGCGGTGCAGCGCCTCCCCGCATTTCTTATGTAAAATCTAAAAAGAAACCCGTATTTTGTTCTTCCTATCTTTCTGTCATAGCCGCATGAAAAAGAAGGACACCCCAGGATTGTCAAGAGGGATGATTATTTTCATGTTTGGGTTGAGCAATTAGTGTATGATGAGCTAAGTTACGTTGGGTTAGCTTAGGTTAGGTGAGCTTAGGTTCGGTTAGCTTAGGCTGGCTGATACACTTGCTTGATACCGAGTGCTTGTGATCTTTTTGCGGCGAGAGAAGACTCTGGCAAGCTGGCGCCATCTACGAAGTAGCCCCGAAACTTCCTCACACTAGAATGAAGGTTTTGCTGTTTTTGCAAGATCCAATATAATTACTATCTGCGAGAAATTGTTGTAATTAGAAAAACAATGGCAAAATTTTTTTTTCGAACTCATAAAAAAATGGTGCTCGAAAAAAGTGTTTCACGGTTACCCTTATATAGATGGTGCCAGTGTCTTCTCTCGTCTTAAGAGATCGCAAGAGGTTTTAAGACACTGGGTCGTAACCAGTCACAAGTGTGTCACCAGCATTTCTAGGTTAGGTCGGGCAACAGGTTGGGCAAACATGGGTTCCTTTAGGATATAAAGTCAGGTTAGATCAGGAGTCAAGAAGCGGACTGACTTCGCTCGTTGTGGGGCGTACCCCTTGCAACGGGCAGCAAATGTCCAGATGAGATCACCCGTGGCGCCGCACACGCTCCAGGCATGCCGCCATATTGCTCCCCTCGCACCCTCTCTCACTCTGCCCTCCCCCTCCTTTTTTCAATTAGAAGCACCGCGTGGTCGCGTGGGCTGCCGCGCGCGCGAGCCGGCCATCGTTGATTAAAGGCTGCTAATTGGCGAAAGCTGGCCGCTCGCCCTGGCCCCGGAGAGTCTGCCGAAAAGAGTGCACCGTTCGCGGGGCGGATCGAGATCCGTGTCTGCGCGGAGGAGGTTCAGGGCGGCCGGTAGACCACCTGCGTTCGGTCTCGAGTTTCGCTCGCGCGCGTGGTTGCAGAGGGGGGGCAGAAGTGCGCGCCCGCCTTCAATATATATGCAAGTATCCGAGCCGGAACCTTTGCAGTAAGTGCCAGTCGGAGAGATGAGTCTCAAAAGTGAGCAGCTGCTCATTACGCCCGATTGCGCCTCTCAAACTTGGCCTCCCGATTGGTTGGGTGGGCAAGAGGCGCGTGCCCCCCATCCACACAAACCATTGGGATATGCGATGTTTTCGGTGTCGGTTTGAGTTCCCGTGCACCTTTTTTGCGTTGCAATTGATGATACCACGTCTTCCGTAGGGTGCCTTCATGTGCGCAAAGCGCACATGAAGGCTTCCTAGTCTTCCTATGGATCAACGCACTGTTTAGAAACAAGACCGAGTTGGCCCACATCGGGTGTGCGGTACTGCGCGGACGCAGAAACCGAATTCGCGCGAGGCGAAGCATCTGCGCATGCTCTGCACTGACAGCAGCGCCACCGCAGTGCTGTGTGTGTGACGTCAGAGAGTTGCGCCGCCATCTTGCTCGCTTTGGGTGTGCTTGGGCGCTTCATAATCACATTTGCGACGCCTTGTCGTAATCGGATTATGGTGTGCCAGAGCGCACACCAAGCGAGCGAGATGGCGATGCCCCGAGGCCGTGCTTGCTGCTTTTGTGACCTCGGCGAAACGGACGAGACGCGTTGCGCCGCGAAACTTCGTGGGAAGGATCAGACGCACGGCGATTCGGCATGCGCGGACGCCGCAAAATGGACGCCGGATTCGCTTGACGAGGTTTCGTTCGTTATTTTTAATTGCGACGTCGCTCGGCCTGCAAGAGAAGTGTAGGCGGAACCTCTGGTACACGACGTCAAGACCGAAAATCGCGAACAGAATCCAATTAGTATACGAATCGGCCATAACGAGTCGGTGATTGACACCGGTAACAATGATGAACCTCACCTTGTGTCTACAGTTTACACTGAGCCTATACGAATCGGCCATAACGAGTCGGTGATTGACACCGGTAACAATGATGAACCTCACTTTGTACCTACAGTTTACACTGAGCCTATTAACCCCAAAACAACCTTTAAATGTAATATCCTCCTAAAATCAAGACACGACGGGAATTAACCTTTTAACTTATAACCCACGCCCTGGCTTTCCTAAACTCTCCCCGACTATGGGATCTATAGAGTGCTGGAGCTGTTCCAGGATTTCTTCGCGCAACGTAACAAAACAGGAACTACAAAACGAACCAAAACGCCGGCTTGAGCTTGCGCAATATAAGCTTCCGAGCAACAACGATCGCTGTCGCCACCACAAACGTCTTCCTCCCCGCTTCTCCATCCGCGAAAATCAACACGAGAGCTGACAAAGATCCATTAGGAGCGACGTCTGCCGCTTTTATCAGGTTCGCTAAGAACGGCACGAAACAACAACACAAAAAAGAAGTAAAAGAAAACATGCCGAAATACAGACCGACCGACTTAAACACAAAGAAGAAAAAAACAGAAAGACGTATACGGCAAGTGCGAGAGACGCGACAAAAACTATAAAAGATCGATGCTCCGGCGATCGTTAGCAGGACCGTTCCGGTGAAAACGTCTCACTCACGAAAGCAAACTATTGTGTCCTGGGGGGGAGAGGCGAGTCCAGGCGGAAAAGGTAGCCACACGGAATGACTCTTCGCACTGTACTCCGCGTTTCATCGTGCGACTGCACCGCAGCGTACGCCACGAGCCATTCCTACCATGTCACGTGACTATACGCGCCCGAACGCGTCCCTGCGCCTCTCCCGAGGGTCACGTGACACTCAGGCCACACCGGATTGGCTGGAACGACTCGTAGCGTACCGGCTGCGCTCCATCGTAAAGTTGAAACGGCGTACGGTGTCGGCTCCACCGCGCTGACTGCTGTTGCGGCTATAGCTGCAGTGGGACAAATCATACGCGCGCGCACACACACAGACACACACACACGCACATACACACGCACACACACGGCGATACGATGATGCATCGCCCGCGGCGGCGGTGGTGGCAGCAAAGGAAGGCAACTTATGTTTATGTCTTTGTCCTCTTCCTGATGACGTCATCTATTGTGAGATCATCACCGCGCCATCTGGTGCTGCCGATCTCAATAACTGTGGCCTTTTTTATTCTTCTTTTTTTGCATTACCTGCGAGTGTTTGTTTGGAGCTGTGTTGTTTCGGAAGGCAGCGAGTACGACTGTATACTCCGCACGCGATCTACCGCAGCAGCTCCCGAAGGCCACGTGTAACTTACATGGCATCAGATTGGCTGGCTTCCGCTGCGACCATGATGGTGGAAACGGCCGCGTCGAACGTGTCTGCGGACAGTTTTTGTACGAACGATGGGACTGTCGTACGAGGAAGAAAAACGCCTCGGACAGTCTTTTCAGACTGACTTTTGTACGATGTGCAGCTCAAAGCGACAAAACACCGAATTTCCTTCCACCGACGAAAAGGAAAATAGCGTTTCGCGACCCGAATATCACCGCGCGCATGTTCCTGGGCACATATTGTTTTGTGACAAATTTGGCGTCGCACGTGCGCAGGCGTGAACATGTTAATATGACAAAAATTATAAGGATTGTTACTAGTTACAGGGACTCCGGGAGGAACACGTGACCATAAGAAAAGGACAGTGTAACGTTTCTTATTGTTTTTTTTTTCGCGTTTCAGCAACTGGTGACCCATGCGAAACTAGTAAATGCAAATGTTAATGCCAAAGGCAAACTAATTTGCTGGAAGATAAACCGAACAAACTTCAGCCACAGAACTTGTAATCTCATTAGCTTAATATCTTTATGCACTCGACTAGACGGATGATTCGGGATTTTATGTTCGTGTACAAGGTTATATAACAGGTTGGCTAGACTCCCCGGCGCTACTGAACTGTGTTTGTTTCCAAGTTCCTCAGAGGGTAAGCCGTGTTCTCTCCTGATTTTATCCTTTTCCTTTGTACGAAACTGATCCCATGACTCGTTTGCAACTGGTTTTCAACAAATTTGAATCTAGCTCACGCAATGTTGATATCGACGTTTTTGGACCCGAAGGAAAATTTGAGAGTGCATCGATGTTTTTCATTCATCCTGATTTGTAGACGTTTGCTTTGTGGATTGGATGTGATCTTTCTCGGTGCACCACTAAAAAAAAGGCCTAGGGCTGTTTGTGCGGCCCTCGAAACACAGCAAAATAAGTAGTTAAATAAGTTCGGCCACACTGTCCAAGTTTTGCGACGCGCGTCCATCTTTTGTCCTATCAGCGTTTTTGAAATGGTGACGCGAGTCGATACTTCCCGAATGACAAGGCCTCATAGCGCAAGATTTGTGACGTCACCAACAGGAGGCGCCAGCGCGCCGATTGGCCCACAAAAGCTGCGTCCGCGCTCGACTGAGACTCGCGTTCTCAGTGATTGGACGCGAGTCCTCGCCGAACGCTGACCCATCTCCGGTGTCCAATCAGCGCTCCACATCGGCCTCCGACTGGTGACGTCATGAAATTCGGAACTGTAGCCTTGCTGGAGGCGGGAAAACTGAAACTCTTCCCTCCGGTTCTCATTCTGTCAGTGACCGTTGGCGACTCCGGCGAAATCGACGACAGCTGCCGGCTAGAAGAGAACGCCGCGCCGGCAGGTTCGCTCACGAGCCTCGTCGTGCGAATCAGACATTCATTGCGCCTGGCAGTCTAAAGACGAAGCCTTTAATAAGTAGTTCGAAGACACACGATAGAAACCGCCAATAGAAGAAAACTGCACACGCTCTCGCTTACGTAACTAGTCGCCTGTCCAGCGACTAGTTGCGTTCCCAAAAAGGGAGGGGGTTAAGGGAAATCGGTGCGTTCGATGCCATTGTTGTAAATTCCCCATGTGCCTATCGGCAAGAACGGTTTCGATGAGATGTACGTTTACAATAAGATGTGCAGGTGTTTACACAAAATAAGTATGCGTTTTTGAAATTTATTTTTTAACTTTTCCCCTTTTTTTGGATTCAACACTAAGCGGAAGAACACACTCGCCGCGCACATACTAGCATCTATATAAACACATAAACACGAACGCGCGCGCAGTCACTCTCCTTGCAATGAACTGCGAGGTTAGCTTCGGTCCGTTCCTCCTAATGGATCTGGGGCACGGCATGGTCTGATGTAAGGAAGGGCCTCTGGGAGGGAAGACGGGTAGAGGGAAAGGGGGGGGGGGTGGACTAACAACGCTGGTTCTTGGCCTCTATGGAGCTTGTGTCGACTTTTTTTTTCGAGCAGTTTTCTGACCAGTCATTAAGTTACTTTTCGAAACGAAACCTTTACGAAAGTAGGCGTCTGGATGAAACGAAAATACGACACACACACGCACACACGCACACATCCTCGAGCGCGCACACACGTACACACACAACGCATACACGCACACCTGCCCACGCACGCACATGCACATGCGCGCGCACGAATACACAGAGGCACACACACACACACAATGGGGATAAAAAGGAAAAATGGGAGAGAAGGCGCCTTGTCTTGCGGACGCTTTTTGGAGTGGAATCTCTTTGAACGGTTTTTTCCCGAGTGCGTGAGTGCGTTTCTCTGGGATTCCGTGTGAGCGCGTGGGATGTCCTCCGGCGGTGGTGTTTGTGGATTAATGGCTCGAAAGTAAACTTTCGGAAGGAAACCGGGGGCTCAGTGTGCTCGTATTTACACTTCCCCTCGAGGGGATATAGGGGAAACCGAGAGGAAAGGGAAAGAGGGAGGTGGTACACATGCTCGTCGATTGAGCTCCTGGGGAAGCACTTTCTGGAATCAGCGGTAGTATTGTTGATCGAGTGAGCGGTGTGTCAGGAGGAGTCTTTGTACAGTATACCTACAGCCTGGTGTAAAACGGACGGAAATAGGTCGGAGATGTTCTATATATATATATATATATATATATATATATATACTGTCGAGACCGGGTATAATGAAATAGCGGCTACAGCGAATGATCACGATTTTGCGTTCCCTTTTGCACTTTATTATAAACGGTGTTAGCGGTATATATATACATATATAAACGAGTGATAATTAGAGAAGGATGCGAAACTAAAGCTCGACTAGGTAAGTGAAGTACGGTTGACAGTGCTCCCTTTCGTGAAGTCGCGAATCCCAAGAGGATCCGCACTTCGTAGGAAGCGTCACAGTCAGTTGAAACTTAAAGGAGAACCTTTTCAAGCGACGTATACGACGCACCGATGCCCCGGTCAATCGAAAGTTTATAACGAACAGTAAGACAACGTAAGCAAACGCTACTGTGTGAATGGCCCTTTACGCTCAAGATCGTGTATCCGTTCGATTCAGTTAAGTTCTGTTCATAAGCTTTCGCGTATCCGGCAGGCAGACATCTTGACGAGTTTGGTTTGTGATTAACGTATACAGCGTAAATACTTTAAAGGGATACTGAACCATAGAATTTATTGCTCATAATAGGTGGCGCACGTTCTTTCCACGAGCCAGCAGCCGCCGGTGTGCGCGAGCACACGCAACAAAAATGACCTCAAAGACCTCCATTCGCGCTTAGAGGGATACTGAACCGAAATTTGAATTTCGCGAAATAAGGCTTTAGAAGCGTTGAACAGGACTCTGCGAACTCCAAAACATTACTCGTACATCGATATCTCAAACAGATCGCTGCACTTTTGGAAAAGAAGGGTACGATCAAGCGAGGTCTTTGACATCACTGTCCTCCGGGAGAATTTGAGAATGAGGGGAAGCGGCCTCGCTTCTCTCCTCCTCGCTTCGGTTCACCAGCTTGACACGGGACGTAGCGAGGAGGAGAGGGAATAAGAATCGTGACGTGCCTTGTCTCGTCGGCCTCCTCGGCCGGGCACTTCTTTTCTAAAAATATGGCGATCCGTTAGAGATATCGCTGTATGAGTGATGTTTTTGGGTTTTGCACCATCCCGCCTATCTGTCCAGCCTTGTTTTGTGAGTTCAAAATTTCGGTTCAGTATCCAGAGGACAGTGAAATACATGACCTTCGGGCCAAAGGAGAATGAAGCCAGGCGTTTCATTTCTAGAAGTGAAAGCTACGTGCTTGTTAGACCAATTAATCACTTATCTTTTACGCTAGACACCACTGCGTAGATGAAAAACTTGGCTTTATTCTCCTTTGGTTCGAAGCCCAAACATTTCACTGTCATCTCAACCGCGAATGAAGGCCTTTGACGTCATTCTTGTTGCGTGTGCTCGCGCACATCGGCGGCTGCTGGCTCGTGGAAAGAACGTGCGCCACTTATTCGCAACTTTTATGACTTATAGGGGGCGCACTGGTGCCTATCAAAATGACTGTCATCTGGATGATCGTCGTTGAATAGCAGCACGAGGCTGGGTCTGCGACGCGTACGTAATTCTAATTTTGCTCTATACAAGCAGTATTAAAGCCCTACTTAATTTTTTCACGTCAGGAAGGTGTGGGCAAGCAACTTTATTCTAAAGCCTATCATCCAGGAGATAGGGAGCACAACTCTCCAACCGCGGTACCACCATCGCTGAAAGTTGCGAATTATGGACACTAAATTCCTTGGTTCAGTATCCCTTTAAGGAAACAAGTATATTTATTTATTAGTAGTATACGATCAAAATGAATGTAAAAAAAGGAGAAAAATAAAAATATCAATTGCCGGTACAGGGACTGGTTTTTTCGTGGATATCATGACGACGCCACAGAAGTTGGAAGCTTGTGAGGAGTCTTAAACAGCTGGTGCACAGGCCTCAAAGATTGTAAACGATCACATCGTGCAAATGGGCTGCTTATCAATGCTCTAGAAATTACCGAAGAACAGTGACGAAATATGTTACTCGTTAATTAAAAAAAAAAAAAAGAAGAAAGGAATGCGCTACTTACTTACGTTATATCAAAATAAATGAAACGCGTAACCGTTACCGACAAAATATTTTACTTTACGTCACTTTCTTTAAATTATGAATGAAAACGTTTTACCGTTTTGACGTTACAGGCATGCATAGGCACCAGCTGCGAGTGCTGTATGGATAACTCAAAGCACGCGGAGCGTTTCGACGTCCGGTAACAGCTCGTGGTGGAAAGGACGCTGGGGTTTCTACGTCACCTAAAGAGGTCAATGCGGGGCACGATGACGCGTACACGAGTGCTGCTTCAGTGTTCGGCTCGGACTCGGGTCCTCAGCGATTGGGCCCCGAACTTCAACCGAACACTGACGCGGATCTCGTGACCAATGCCGCTTTCGCTTTTTCGAGCGACGTGGCAAATTAAGCGTTGTATATGGCCTCGCTGTCCATAAGGTGGTAGGCGCGCTAAAGGTGTCGAGCGCACACCTAGCCGGCGCAACGCCACCGCGAGCCTCGGGTCTTTAACGCGCACCGAGCAGTAGTGATACACGTCTGCGTTCACGCCGGTGTACACGACGCTCATCCATATCAAAACGACATAAGTTGGGGACCGAACCGTGTGTCCATGGGATCCCTGGGCTCCGCGGCACGAGCTTTTCGCTCCACGCGTGCTCGAGCGGCTGTGCGCTAGCCCAGGGCCGTACCCAGAAAAAAATTTCGGGGGGGGTTTAGGGGACAACGGCGGCCATTTTGAAAGTGTCTATTGTCTTACTTTCGCCTATGAATCATGTGCATCGGTGGCATATAATGGAGAGTTACAGCAAACCGCGGAGATCCGGTCCCGGATTGGTACCCGGTAGCCGACCGGCGCCACTGCGCGTGCGCAGAGGTGGAGATTAAAATCGGCTGGCTGCCAGTGCACCGACCAGGGCCGTACACAGAAAAAAATTTCGGGGGGGGGTCAGAACCCCCTATCCCCCCCCCTGGTTACGGCCCTGCGCTAGCCCACTCGGAAGTCGATCCCCCCGTTGGTTCTGTTCGTATGTACACCGCAAAGTCGTGAATCCATAAAGCTCGCCACTTGATAGGAATGCTCCCTTCACCTTGCTGCAATCCTAATTCCGGTACACGATCTTTTTTTTTCTCTCTCTTTCTTTCTTTCTCTGTCACGTGGAGGCGTGAGTGGGAAATCCTATTAGCTTACAACGTAAGGTTCCCGAGGAAACACTCACGCGCGCGCGCGCGAGAAAAGGTGACAGGAGGAAGGCCGGTCTGGCGGTGAGCGTTCATCTCGCTCGGATCACGACCGAGTCATTTGGGGACTTGAGCCGCCGGAACTTGGAAGCGTCTTCTCGAGGCTGCAGCGGCGGTATTCCACGCCGTCACGAAGACGAATCTCGCGAAATTTTCTTGCGCGGAACGCTTCTAAATGAAGGGGGGCGAACGACCCTAGGAACGTCGCACCTCAACCCACACAACGATCAGCGCACATACACGCACACACACAAACACACAATGAACCAAAAAGGACACACAGAAACGTGCGCGTGAAAAGTGAATATCCGGGACTGACCTTAATGTTTTTTTGTTTTTTTTTCTTATAGTTGCGTCTTCGCTTAGTGTTTTTCGCCGCTCTCGGACCATTCGAAATCCGTTAATCTAAATCAGCCGGCCGGCGTGGAGGCGAACACGTTGCGTTCTTCTCAATTTTCGAGTGGAAGGATATGGCGTATAATAGGGCGGTCGCTTCTACACGCATCCACAATGGCGACTGCACCCCGTCGGAAAACCGCCGCCGGCGTTTCTTTCTTTTTTTGTGTGTGTGCGTGCGAGGCAAGTTGGAAGAGCGTCAATAGTCTTATTTTTTTCTTTGCCGCATATCAAGTTGGATCACGTGACTCCGTATTACGCGATACAAGGACTCCTAGATAACAAAATCTTAGAGCTGGATTTTCGGGGTTAAAGGGAGACTGACAGGGTATTTATGAACGCCAAGGTTTTTATTTTCATATGACACGTGAGAGCCCAACTACCCAGAGCACGATTTGCGCCCCTAACTTCGTTTTCTTTCCGCCCGAAAACCGCCGATCGAGAACTGGCCGGTTTGAGTCGCGCTCACCCTCTTCTTTGTGGTCTCGTGCCGTTCTCTGTAGTTTTTAGACACAACCACCAAAGATAATTAAAGTCGTGGGCCATCGAAGGCACACACTCAATGCTAAGAATAGACAAAAAAAATATGATACTCATTTTCAGCGGCTTGTAAAAAGCTGCATATACGTTGAGTAAAAAAGGTTCGAGGCACACCTAAGTACTTTTTATGAGTTGTGAATGCGAAAGCATGCACGTCATTTTTCCGCTCCCTTATTTCGTCTGCAGCGTATTTGCGTCGATGGCAGAGCGCGCCCTCTCCCATCACCTGCCTCTCCTCGCCGCTTTGACCTTGGACGTTTCATGTTATCGGCGCGCTGACGGACACGCAGCGCCATGGGGTGGCGGTCGTTGAAACTGACGCACAGCGGCCAATGGGAACCTCGTCGACGCATGCCCGCCAATGGGACCGAAGCCGAAATCCACCAGCCTAAGGCCCGTTCACGCACTTGCGACCTCTTAGAACGGGGTAACACTGGCGCCATCTATTGAGTAGGAGTGTAAACTTGGTGGTCCGGCATATTTTCTATTTCTCTCGCGCATTATTCTTTCTTTTTAGGCTAGCTTTTGTCAATGTTATAAACGAGCCTTTCGTATAGGCATTACACACATTTGACCTCCAAAATCCCGCAAAATCTTCGCTCTTGTAAAATGCAGTTCCAGGGTCACTGCATAGGTGGCGCCAGAGTGCCTGTGTGTTCTCTCGCCCTAAGAAATTTTAAGAAGTTTCCACGGGTCTCGTCTCCCTCGGTCGTTCTCGGTTGCAAGAGTGTGAACGGTCGTACGTTCACACACTTGCAACCGAGTAGGACGGAGAGGGACAAGACCGGTGTTTGAACCTCATACGACGTCTTAGAGCCAGCCCCGCAGCAGCGCACCCGGTCCTAAGAGATCGCAAAATGTTTAAAAAACCGGTTTCGTCTCTCCCGGTCTTTCTCGGTTTCAAGTGTGTGAAGTGTGAACGAGCCCTTACGTGGAAACTAGGTGCCGTTTGGCTAGGTGTTTCGCGTGGTTTCATAGCTGGGAGCTGGCTGCACTTGGAGAAAGGATTTAAGGTGCCGTTTGGCGCGGCTTCAAAGCTGATGACGTCGGCTCGCTGCATAAAACAGTTAATGCTTTCGCATTAAAAAAAGAAAAATTAGCACAGCCACGTGATTTCCGGTAACTTTCTCCTCCTCTATATTTCTTCTTCCTCCCCAGTCCAGTTTCGGTTTCGAGGAGTTTCGTTTTTTAAGATATTATATATATATATATATATATATATATATATATATATATATGACGCTCTAGGAAAATATTGATTGAGTAGTCTTCTGACACCAAAATGGGTCTCCTGGTAAAAGGTAAAAACATTTTTTTTTGGAGGGTGTCAGTGTCCGTTTAAAGAAGGCCAATGCGGAGCAGAGGTCAGACATGACTGCTGCGTCATTGTTTGGCTCAGACACGTGTTCGATCTGTGAGAACACAAGTCCTGGCCGAATCCTGACGCAAAAGTACCGGGTGGGCAAAAAAACAACAAAAAAACGCAGAGTTTCTAATATTTTGTTTATTCCCCCCCCCCCCCCCCCCCCCCACCCCCCATCAAAACAAACTAAAAAAAAAAAAACGCATTGTTGAGCGTTTATTTTCTGCCCAAATCTAGCGGTACCGGTTCGAACCTAATACCAAAGATTCAGAACTAACCGTTATCTTTTATTCAAAAGTTGGAAGTGGTTCTCTGAAACTTTCGATGAGAAAATGACTACCGACGGAGCTCCGAATCCAGGGAGTTGATTTGCACCAGTTAGCGAACGGGCAAACACGGGCCCCATTTTCCATTTAATGATTTTCGGAAAGTTGCCTATTTCAAACGAGATATCTGAAACTTTGTCATCTGGTTCGAAACTTTAGCGCTATAAATTTCTGCGGAGAATAATCGTTCGGCGATGCATAGTTTATATTTACAGTGAACTTCGTAAATTTCATTGTAAATTCGGAGGGCGGGGGAGGGGCGGGGTGGAGGACCATGTATTATTCAATATGTGGCCCACGTAAACATCCTTCACGTGGCGTGAAAAAAAAAAAAAAATCACGCTTTGTGTTTAGACAGTGTAATTGGTCGGCGTCTGCCTTTGAGGTACGACCACATTGGCTTACGCACTATAGATGTGAATTTCAGCAAGGGCAGTATCACTAAAGTAGATTGTTGGGCTAGTTGGTTTTGGAACTTGGAATACATTTTAGCGCTCAAAAACAAGGACACTGCGCTCAAGTTTTCAATCAGAGCCAGCTTATCTGTCACTCAGCGGACGCGCCCTTTATTTTTTTTTTGCGTGTCTTTGGAAGGTGTGCGCTACTATAAACCAGCTTGTGGAGTTACTGGGGGAATCCTCGACACGCGATGTGAGCCCTTGCATTGGCGTCACTCGGTCAGACGTGCTGTGTGGTTTGAGCGCGTGACTGCTTAGCTTCCGTCGCATTAACTCCGTGGACGCGTCTGGTTCCGTTGCTTGTTGCGCGGGCAAAAGTGATCTTATTTGCAAGCATCGGTGACAAAGTACGATAAGATATTCGTTTAGGACTTGACTGAATATGAATTGTCGGTGCTCAACTAGAACGTTTGACGATTTTATTTCAACCGATTTCTATTGCTCAAATGGAACAATACTATTCTCTTCAGGTCAAAGATGCAAATGATTACGCTCGGCTTAAAATGAACCAATCCCACGAATACACGAAGAGGAAGATATATCGTCTGCTACCGATAACGGGTCTAATTTTTCACATTTGAAATGTTCAAAATTTTCATATTACGTTTTAACCAGATAACGACAAATTGTGAACCTTTATTGTTTTTTTTTATCTGCTTTTTACCGCAAGCATTACATTCAAGCCGATACTATAAGCTTTCGTCGATGCGTAGTTCATTTTGGCGATTACAATAATACTGTTTACTTTTCTCAAATAACAGCTTGTACTTTTTCTTCCGCAATCAGGCAATCACGGCCACGTGAAGTCTCGTTTTTCAGAACTCTTGGAAAAAGTGGCGAGGTTACGACGAACTAGAGTTGCCTTTCCCAACGCTCCGAGAGAAAAGCATAAAAAATTAAAGCGTCAAATAATGGCGACGACAGCAGCAAAATCGACGTCACCTAGCGGCTAGAACAGAAGCTGCGACAATTCACGTTCGCTCTCCAACCTTCTCGAGTAAATCAGATCTTCACAGCACCTGGCGGTCAAAGCGCGAAACCGTGAAAGGGTTCAAAAATAGGCGATGGAAATCGACAACAGAATTATTGCTCGAGGTATACTATAGGGAGTATTCACTGGCGGCCATAGCTGTGTGCGCGAATGCCGAGCGCGTGCTGATGGGGAGCTTCCACGGTTCTTTTGCAACGTGCACTCCGCACCCTCAAGATTGACAGTCTTAGCAGCCTATTGATGTGGGCTCGTTCTGAGCATGCGCTCTAAACAGCACCCACAAGTATGGCGTCCAGTGAATACTCCCTATAGTTGGTGAAAGGCTTAAGAGTTTTGGAATCTCCTCCCACCTCTTTCCACTTTAGCAGAGCGAACGCTGAGGGGGAGGTGACCTCCTTTCCAGCGTTCGCTCTGCTAAAATGGAAAGAGGGGGGAGGAGATTCCACTTTACTCTTATACCATTTTTTTAGACCACCTGAGACTGGGTGGAAGAAACACGACGACGTGAGACGTCGTCGTTTTTCTTCCACCCAGTCTCAGGTGGTCTAAAAAAATGGTAAGCTTACACCAGCTCGCCTGCGCCCTAACTGTTTTTTCAT
Source organism: Ixodes scapularis (assembly GCF_016920785.2). Classification (NCBI taxonomy): domain Eukaryota; kingdom Metazoa; phylum Arthropoda; class Arachnida; order Ixodida; family Ixodidae; genus Ixodes; species Ixodes scapularis. The sequence continues at coordinate 126,866 of NW_024609935.1, forward strand.
TACTCTTATACTCTGTTTCACCTTATGATGTACCGCAGGAAAGGCTACGAGCGCGAGCTCCTTGCTCTAGGGCACATCTCGTGGGCACAAGCTCTCGTGCACAAAGGGCAACTGCCAACGCTTTGAGCTCGCGCCTCTAACCTTCGCTGCGGTACAACATAAGGTGAAACTTAGTATAGCATGTCACCGACTGTATATCATACGCTTGGAAGCCATTCCTGTTTTCAAATACATTTCGCTAAATTAAAAAAAAAAAAAAAAGACGAGCAGACAGTGCTTTATTTTCTAGCTTTGTTTTTATAAACGGAAAATAGATGATCACACATGTTCAGTAAAAGGAGCGAGTAAACGCCTGTTTACAAATCCTCAACTGATTCATCGACATGGCAAACGGTCAACTGGCCCGCGGGCCGCGGCTATTAAGTTCGGACCATGGCGTTGTTACTGCTACGTTATACATGTTGTATTAGAGAGTTTTAGTAGATCGTTCCCATGACTCCGATAACGATACCCGATACTCCGCCACCGCCTCCCTTGCGCATGCACAGTATCGTTATCGGGGCTATATGAGGTATCGGAACGATCTACTAAAACTCTCTATTAGAGAGTTTTAGTAGATCGTTCCCATGACTCCGATAACGATATCCCGATACTTCGCCGCCGCCTCCCTTGTGCATGCATAGTATCGTTATCGGGGCTATCGGAGGTATCGGAACGATCTACTAAAACTCCCTAATATCTAACAGCGCATATCGGGAATAGGTGCGCTGTTATATCCGACGCGGTATTTGATTTGACCGCGCGATTCACTCAAATACATCTGCCGTCCAATAAAGTTACGCGGTCTTCACTGCACCACATAGACCGAAAAAGAGAAAGAAAGCGGGGTAAGAGGGGGTGAGGGGGCGCGCTACGAGCTTCTAAATAGCGCACGCATTTTGATGGAGTTCGTGTCACGACCGGGATATGGAACTTCCGTGACTTCATCCTTAACAGTTTTGGGAATTCCTGAAAGAATTCCGCCAGAAAAAAAATAAGAGCGTAATTTTAAAAATAAAAGCACCTACACCGAAGCCGCTCGCTGCCAATTGATAACACCGTACAACTTTCAAACTCTCCACATGCCTAAAAAAAAAGCGAAACCAAAAACCTACGTCGCTCGTCGACAATTCGCTGAACCAGCACTTAAAACCGAGCTGTCCACACTCCAGAAAATTATGAAGTGATTATTTCTCTATGCTGTGCGCCGAAAAGAAATCGTCTAACAAATATTTTTTTCTTTCGTGTATTTTTTTTTTTTAATTTTTCTTTTTCACAGGCTTCAGGCTTTCCTAAAAAAAGTTATATACGGCCACTTTATTTTTACAACTTCGAGTCAGAAAGTAGGAGAGCTACACACTTCACCAAATGCAAAACTAAACAAAGCAAAAAAAAAAAAAAAAATTAAAAAAAAGTTTTGCAGAGGAGCGTCCTATCTATAATTCGTGAACACGTATTAAACTTAAATTTCGCAGTACCACTCGTTGCCCCTCCCCCCGTACAGCGCATACAATCTAAACCCAACATAAAAAAACAAAAAAAACGTCTAAGCCGAGCACGCGCTCAAGCCGTGCTACACTCTGTCTCGGCTTACCATGGACCGCAGCGGACGTCACGAGCCATCCCAGCCAATCAGCGCTTTCATCGTATGACGTCACTCCATTTCCCGCGCGTCGCAGCGCCCCTCCCGAATGTCACGTGATCCTCACGTCTCATTGGATTGGCTCCGAATAGCTCGTAGAGCCCGCTGCGCTCCATCGTAAGAAAAACCCAAGCGTATATAGAACAACGGAGCAAAGATCCAATTTAGTAAATCCAAAAGCAAGTGCGCTAGACGGATAGCAAGCATAATAAGGAGAGCCATCGCTGTCTGCGATGCCAGCCATCTTCCATTCAAAACTGTGTACTATACTGCGTTCACCCCTAAGCTGTCAATGCGGTGGAAGTTACGTGGTCCTTAGACCAGTGGACCGCCTCCATTTCCTAAGCCTGACCTCGCTCACCGCGCGTGGCTGCGGGCGAGAGCGCCACCACGTGGCGAAAGATGGACACACGAGTGGTGAAGAATCGCGTAACTTTTACCGTATAGCCAGCTTAGGAGTGAACGGAGTGCATGTAGTACGTTCTCGGAGCTCATGCCGTCTCTTTGTGAAAGCTGTACTATATTCGGGGCTCGGTCTTTACGAGTTCAACTGAGCTCGTAAAACAAGCAGTCCCTCCGAGCGAACGCGCGGGAAGTGCGGAGTTCGGTGCGCTTGGCTCGTAAAAATACAACGGGAGTCGGCGTAGAGCTGTCACACACAACAACACAGGTGGATGGGTTGAGCGTCCCTTTCACTCGCTGTGGGTCGTTCTCATCTCGAGCTGTATTGTTCTGTTTTTGTATTTTCGCTTCTTTTTAAACGCTTTTTTACGAGTTTTAAATGGTAATGGTTGTAAGATAACGTGCGGACAAGAAGATCGTTAAGAATTAAAAAAAAAATATATGTATATGTACATATACATATATCTGGATGGTTCGGTGATGGGAGGCGGTCGGGTTGGAAAAGTTGGAGGTCTCGGGACAAGAGGCGTGGAAAGATCGGGATGTTTGGTTTGTCTGAACTTGGAGCTGTGTCTCGGTAATGACTTGGGTGATTATTGGGGTGATGACGTGGCTGGTGTTAGGTGAAAACATGGGTGTAGATTCGAGGTGATGACTGTGCTGGTGACCGCGCTGATGACCTTGTTGGTGACCAGGCTGATGACGTGGCTACTGACTTGCCTGGCGACTTGAAGTGGTAACTTGACTGATGAGCTCGTCGATGGCCTAGTTCCTGACAGGGCTGGCGACAGCGTGATGATCCGGCACCCTGGCTGGCGACTTGAAGTGATGATTTGGCTCATCATTTAGATGACGGTGTGAGTAATGTCAATTGAAAACTTGGGTGATGATATGTATACCCTTGCTGATGACCTCGATTGACGACTACGCTGATGACATGACGGACGACTTGTCTGGTGACTTCAAGTTACAACTTGACCCGATGAGCTCGTTGGTGACCCGATTGTCGACAGGCTAGAGACTCGCGTGGTGGCCCCGGCCGGCTGGCGAATGCAAGAAATAACTCGGCCGATGTCCCGGCCTACGGCTTTGGCCGATGACTTGCCTGGTGACTTGTCTGGCGATGTTGGGGACGATCCAACTGGTGACTTAACGTGTTGTATAGAGGGTGACGACCGAAGTCACAACGACTTGAGAGAGATAGAGAGAGAGAGAGCGGGTTGGGGGTTCATCTTGTCTCCGACCTGTTCCATTGGAGTCACCTCATTTCAGCTACTCGCGCCCCACTTGTATCGAGGAGACACGCCCGCTCCAATCAACCATCACAATTTGCCGCAACATGATTGGCCGAGTGATAATAAGATGCTGAAGCCACGCCCCGCGTTTCTCAAGGTTACGCTGACAAGGTTTCAGGCGCTCAACTGTTTCCCCCTCGGGCATGCAGAAATGCAACGCCGCACCGTACAATGACCTCCTGTACCTTGGAGTCGATAATAAAGCTTGAAGTTAATCCACGTGTCTTAACAAGAAAAAAAAAAAAAAAAAAAAAACAACCAGGGTTCAAAGTTGGCGTGCATGTTGCAACACCGATGATTGCCGCACAAACCGAGGTTTTCAGACCACGAGAGGTCTCAAAACGGGGGGTGGGCTTGCGTTCAGCCATTAGTCTTGAAAACCCGCCTATCTCCGCTCGTCATCGCGGCGTGGACGATTCCTTGGGTACGACAAGGGACAAGCCCTACTTCGAGCTCACGCCGACCATCGATCCTTCCAGGTACTCGGATCTCGCGTATATGATACGCGAGTTGGTCCATTTTAAGCTATAGATTATGTGTCGTGCGTGAAACGTTTTGTTCCAACGCAAAGAAAAACGACCAGACATTACGAAACACGTGGAGGATAGGTGTGCCCTCATGTCCCGATTTGTTTTCTCGGAGTTGTCGTTCTTCGAACATCTTTATTGGGGCTATAGTGTCCGCGCAAGCGTATATATATTGACGGAGACTTTTAAATTCAAAGTTCGAAGCGCTTGCTGTTTGTACGTGGTGTTGAAGCATCCCTAAAGGTTAGAGTTACGGTTATGTAAATTTCGGTATCGACATTTTTTAAGAGGTTCTGACAACAATCGAACCGAGAAAGAAACTTGGACTTCACAATGCGAGAAAGGGGTATAGCGTTCTTGTGAGAGCAGCCGTCGAGGAAGTTAAAAGAAGGAATGAAAATGCAATGAATGCCTGCATCATCTTGTACTAAGCGGATACTAAAACTGTTTCATCCAGCACAAATTATGTTGCATCGGATCAATATTTTGTTTTTATTTTGGGGTGAGTAATAGTCACGTACGTTTCGTTACTCGATGGAGAAGTACACGTATTAAACAGGTCAATGCCTACGACGCTAAGAAGGAAAATGAAATCGTACAGTGTACGTAAATTATCGTATTTTCCACTCTACACGAAGCCCCGTTGTGCAAGTCGCACTTCTGCGACTTCTTGGTATATATAAATCGCACGTTTGCGTGAGTTGCACTTCCTTGTACAGTCAGTGCGACGAAACTGCTTTTGTAAGCACGCGACATTGTATTGTGATTGCGAGGGTACGCAAGCGAGAGCCAGTTTCAATATTCTCGTCAAGGAATCTTACGAGAGAAATGTCGATACGGCCTACATCTTGTACAAGTAAAGTCCATGCAAAAACAAACAAACAAAAAGGGACTTTGTAAGTGGCTTTGTGGTATAGGGTGCATCCGCATAAATTTTGAGGGAAACGGGGCTTATACACCGGAAATTACGATACATAAACAAGCAAAAAAAAGTACAAGCTTAGCCAGGAGCGAGACGGTATTTAGCAGCATATACGTTTCGACAGTTTCGTAAAGGGAACGAGCAAGCGAGCCGAGTTTCGACTCGCTAAGCTTCCACCTCCCGCCCGCCCTGACCAATTCGTACCCGAATTCCTTACCCCCCCCCCCCCCCCCCCCCCCCCCCGCGCCCCATCCGACGCTTTTTAATATTCCTGCGCAATCTTCCACTCATGTCCACTTGGGTTCAACAGCGGATACGCGGGAGTGGGAAAGCCAAAGCAGGCAGGCAGGGAGCAGGATGAAAGGAGAGGAACCCCCCCCCCCCCATGCCCCACCTCCGGCGGCCCTAAGCAGAGGTTACGTACGGCAAACGCCAGCCGCGGGCGGTAGCGGCTTTACCAAGTTAACAAGTGGCCATCGCAGTTCCTCGAACGGGGCCTCCCCCGATGGGGGATTCCGGGCAGCTCCAAAGTGCCCAAAGATGTCGAAACGCGTTTTGAAGACGGACGCAGGTATTCGAGCTCGCGGGAGGGCATGCATCCGGGCGCTGCGATGACGCAAGAAGCTCTCTGGCGGCATTCGCGACCTCGGCAAAACGGAAGACTAGCAGGAAAAGGATCAACTGAACGAAACTGGTTCAACGAAACTGTTCGTTGGAGCTTGAGAAATCTTACGTGGTGTTTATGAAGCTATAACTATACAGTTTAACGAGAATCTGTGTTTATCGTAATGCATTGAATGTTGGTGGGTGACCTCATTTGTTCACCTTTAATGTTTATTGCGATTGGGGACTTTTTTATATTATGCCAACCCTGTTGCATTCCTTCTACGGAATAATAGTATCTACATAAACATAAACTACTTTATACATCACTTGTTCGTTAAAGATCAAAATTATTGCGAAAAAGTCGGGCAACACTGCTCGTAAGTCGAACTTCGTCGAAACTTTGCCAAAAGTTCGACGGGTCGCCGAACTAATCAAAGCTTCAGTTCGACGGGTCGCCGAACTAATCAATGCTTCGGTTCGACAGGAGTTTGCAACGTACCAGAAATGAACTGACCCGGTGCGAAGGGGCCGTTGCGCCAGTACCAAGTTTCGCGGTCCCCCGAAATCTCCGAAAAAAGACAGATGGGTACACGTTAAGGTGCCGCCCAACGTTAGCTCCGGTTGTAGTTTATCAATCTATGAGTCGAGAAAGTGAGAAAGAGGAGGAGACGAGAGGAGACACCAGAAGGCCGAGCTCTGGTTGGAGGGATTAGGGGGTACACCTAAAGCTAGCAGCCTTCGTCTCTATTGCACTCGTCTGAACGCGGAGGCTGGCACAACGTATCGACGCAGGGGTCGTCTCCTTCCTGGAAAGTGTGAGAAAAGGGTTGTGAGAGAGTTCTGTAGAGTTAAGGCAGACTGCGCTACAAACTTTTCGCGAGCATGACATCTTCACTTCTTTGCTACTGCAATATACTCAGAACGCGGCTCGAAGCTCATGTTGACTAATGTTGACAACAATGGCGGCTCGCAGAAGTTGATTATAGGGAGTATTCACTGGCGGCCATACCTGTGTGCGCGAAAGCTGAGCACGTGCTGACGGTGAGCATCCACAATTCTTTTGAAACGTGCATTCCGCACCATCAAGAGTGCCGGTCTTAGCTGCCTATTGATGTGAGCTCATTCTGAGCATGCGCTCTAAACAGCACCCACAAATATGGCGTCCAGTGAATACTCCCTATTCGCGACTCCAGCGACCTATAGGGGGCGCCACCACCAAACAAACATGGCGGCTGAGTCCAGGTCGCGTCGGATCGGCCGCGCCGCCTGAATGGGTGGCGCATTCAATTTAACAAAGTTTATTTTGTTGAATGCCCAAATTTATGGGTATTTGAACTGAGACGGTTAAGTGTAGCCGGTGCGCATAAACTTGCCGAGCATAGTTTTGTTTTGCCGGTGTTTTTTGTTCTTTTCATGTCAAACTTTCGTTTTGGAGACTTCGATCAAAACCGAAACTATGGGCTCCGGAGAAACGGTAATAGACTCTAATTAGTTTTGATCATCTAAGGAAAGCGGCGAGGGCTACAAAATTGTTCCACCGTGAGTAATTTTTAGCTAACTCGCATGCCTCGACCATGCGACTTATCTGTCCGCGAAATTGAGCTTTTCTACTTGTCCGCGTTTCAAGAAACAGCTCCAGTCTTGTGCTCGGTCAAGAGCACAGGCTACAGGAAAATTACGAAAATTAAGCAAGCGCTTCTTGAGCCAAGGAGCATGTCAACTCGCTGGCGCTTCACTAAGCAGTTGATACTCGTATTTCAATTCAGGTTTTAGTAGCAATCGAGAAGTCATTTTGACGAATATGCGGATTATGTATTATATAGCGTACTATGGTCCCACTAAAGCGATATTAGTATATTCTTCGGGTTGAAATATGAACTTAGTTAACTAACTATTAGGTGAACTGCTGAATAAAAGTATATTTGACAGACAGAGAGATACTACTTAAACTTAGCCAAATGGTTCTAGCCGGTAGAACGGAGACGAATGCGGACAAACTGAGGAGAGTCTTCATCGGAGATTCACTCAGACCTCTGTGCATTGAACTTGACTTCGAATCCTGAACGGATAAAATGAGTATTTTTTGTGGCCGGTCAACCTGAGCAATGTAGACGTATATTGCTGCTGGCTTCGACAGGGGTTATAATATAAATATTGGAGGCGCGATAGATCCTAATGACGTGACAGCTTCTAACTTTGCGAGACGCGTCCCCCACCTTTTGAAAGCAGATAATTTCCCTCATTAATCGTATGCAGCGAGCAGGTTTTCTGAATCAAGTAATTGCGAAATTAGCCCAACTCCTTCAATGTGGTCTTTTTCGGCGAAAAGCCGCCAAGATGAGTAGCCAACGCACCGGCCGGCGTTAGTGGCTAAATTAACTTGAAGCTAATCGAGCACAACCAAACTCAAGGAAAGCATCTATCGAACCTTCCCATTCACTTGACTGCAACATTGGTGTTCCCTCCAGTGAAATGCCTCGTCTGTCGTCCTCAGTCCACTGTTCTACATCCTTATAAAGAAACCACTTATCGGTTACCAAGCAGTCGTCACTTTGAATGTGATTAGAGACAGACGAGAAATCAAAACGTTTTTCCGTGATTCCTCCTCATCCAAAAAATAGAAAGCACGCGACCGTGTGTTGTGGAGTAAACGGGCTTGCAAACACGTGATGGAAAGAAACAATGTACTGAGGCTTCACCACACTAATGAACACTCAGGCAAACTTAAAAAAATTTCGGACCTTCGTCAAATTACATTGCTCGCCCCCGCGCCGACAGCACGTGTCCGCGAAAGCCATCAGAGACGCGGCGAGGCGCGGAGCGACCTGGACCGACTGGTTCCCGGTTTTCCCGCTTGGCGGCGTCCGTTTTGCTGGAGTCGCGAATAGAAGTGAACGTATCTCAGAGACAGCTATTGCGATAGTGTCCTGCTCTGATGTCAGCCATGTCAGAACGTCATTTGCCCCGAAATTTCGTTCTGAAGTACTGCCCCAGAGAGGACGATTATAGAAGTATGTGAACTGTACTGCTTTTTTTTTTTTTTTTTTTTTTTATTGTGATTATAGTTTACTTTCTTTTTATAGAGCGTTTTATTTTATTTTGCATGTATTCGTCACCTAAACCATTCCGTGTCTGAGGCTGTAGGTTCGGCAAACTTCCCATCGCTAAGATAATGCCGCATAGAAAACAAAACCCGTTCACCCCTCTCGCCAGCGCGCCTGGTAACACTATACGCTTGCACGCGACAACGTCGAAAATGTGTCGCTGGATAGGTTTTCGGAGTACCACAATCAGAACAAAAGAGCCTGGCAACGCTGTGCAAAATCTTCCATGTTTTGTCCAGCGCTCGAGACGACCGGGCGCGCTGCTCTGTGAAGGGTGCGGTTTGTGTCTATGGATTCCCGCGTTCCGTAGATTTGCTAAATGTGTTCGAGAAAAAGGAAAGAAGTCTTGTTGGGAGAAACACCAAAAACAGAGTGCGAACCAGGGTGTAAGATAGACAGGTGGGGAAACGGCCCATAGAAACCTACCGCAGCGCCGTGACCCGATTGTGTACTCGTCTGCTTGCGGGTGGCTTGCGGGTACCCCCGATTTGCGACAGATGGCGCTGCGGCGAGAAGAAAAAAAATTGGAATCGAATTTGCATGGAACTTTACGGGAGAGTGCGCAAAATAAACTGAGAGCACGACAGTCCTCCATTGAAAATCCACGAGAAACCTTCTCCGTCAGTTTAACCGGTCGCCAGCGTTCGCCCACCCAGAGTGAAAGTTCGCGGTGCTCCACATAGATGGCGCCACAGAAAAAGAGAAAACCGAGGGGGACACAATCTGGTCGCTCATTAGGCTCTCGTTTCCCCACCTGTCTATCTTACACCCTGGTGCGAACGCAGTTTCGTGTTATTATTGCTTACTGGCGGGAACACGGACGCCAGGAAGCGTGCTCGTTCGCGGGATGTGTTCGACGTTACGGCTGACCAAAAGTGCGACGGCGCTATCGAGACTCTATCTTGATATGTCGCGTCACAAAGAAAATTGTTTCCCTACGTCTCGAATCGGAGGGCTTGATCGTCGATCAAAACCGCCCGTTTACGCGGACCTGGGTTGGCGCCGCTGCGGGGAACGGTAACGGTTCAGCGGTGAGCTTGTGTTGATATCGGAAGCTCGTGGTTTGCGTTCAAGGACCCGAAGTCTGCGGGGCAAAACCACCGTGGATAGAACCTTAATTTGCTGTGATAAGTAGTAATCGGTGTTTCACATTTGCCCCAGCAGAGTGTAGCGCCACAGCTTGTTGTCTAAACATGTTTACGTGAAGTAAAATTATTTATGCTTTCAGAAATGCGACCTTGTGGATTTTGTGGGTTTGAAGTTGGTTCGATTGATGTCGTGTAACCACCTCTTGTACCGTTCACGGTCTGCTTTCTGTTGAGGAATGCTAAACAGTGGTTTCCTAAACTCTGCCCTATTGCTGCAGCCCTTGGCACAGAACCCAGGCATTATCGCCTTATCGCTCGACCCACTTAATCCACAAAGAAAAAAAAATGAAACGCACCCAAATTTACATTATTAGCGGAACTGGAAATGCCGGAAAACACGGAAATAAGTGGCGCTGGTGTAGCGGGACGCTTCGTGGCTGCACTTACGTCCACGTGACCAGAATTGGCGAGTGCTCTGCAAAATTATCCAGTGACACTACGCAGGCACGTAGCCAGGATTTTGTTTCGGGGGGGGGGGGGGGGCCGCCCATGACAAAATGCTATATGAGGGGGAGGGGGGGAGAGGAGGCCCCAGCGAAATGGGAGATTTCGGGGGGGGGGGGGGGGGAAGGGCCGGGCCCCATGGGCCTTTCCCCTGTCTACGTGCCTGACCCTACGTCAAAATGGATGCGTCTGCCGTCTTGCGGTGACTGCAGCTCCAGCGAGTTTCAACGTGTTTGCCGCTTGGGGGCGGGTCGGAAATCCCCCAGCGATGACGTCATGTGGCGGCGTCATCTTCTAGAGGTGGTACTGGCTAAACACCCACAACCAGGCCAAACTTTACGCCGCCCCTTTTGCGTGTGGATTCGCGATGCGGCTCTTTTTCTATAGTTTCGGAGTTGCTTTGTTGCTATATATATTTTTTTTTGTGTAGAAAAGGGAGAGGAAAGATCTTGATCGGTATAATTATACATCATCGGTATAATTATATATATATATACACAAGCGAACTATTTTTGACCACTTACAGCGGAATAGGGACAAATGCTGTACTTGAGTGAACGCTCGCTGCAAAACAGCAAGAAAACGACAAAAGGCTACATACCAGCTTTTACAAACGGCTTTCTTCGTCTAAAGAAGAAAAAAAAAAGTGAGAGAGCCAAATTGAATTAAAAAAAAATCAGAAAAAAAAAAAATCTGCACCTACCCTCTTCCCTTCTCCCAACAACTAAAGGAAAGCCAGCAAACAACAAAGCTTTGGGGAGATTTCACTAAATGACGATTTAGATAGTGGGTAGTGGACCGCTATTCATAGTATATGTAGTGCTCCTCTCTCTCTCTCATATATATATATATATATATATATATATATATATATATATATATATATATATATATATATATAATGCATTTTTTAATTTTTTTTTATTGGGGGGGGGGGGGGGGGACAGACAGGAGGGTGCGTGGAGTGCAAACGCAATTATCCCGGCTATCAATGTGAGCTTGACCAGAAACCGCAAACAAGGCTGTTTTTCTTTTTTTCTTCTTCTTTGGCGGCGTGCGCGGAGTGGTCCCCTTCATCCCTCCGCGCCCCTCCGCGCACCCAACCATTTAGTGCAAATTAAATTTGGTTAGGCGCGCGTGGGTTCGTACGTAAACCCCCCCCCTCCCCCCCCTCCCGCCCCCCCCCTAAACCTTATATATCCACACCCACTTCATAGTTCTTGCGTATGTGGGGGTGCTTCAATTCTGCGATGCGCAAGGCAAACACGGACGAGCTGCGTCTGCGTCACGGCCCGGTCGGCGGAGGAATACGCACACACACATGCGAGCGAAAAAAAAGAAAGTAGTGCGGCTTTGGTTGGGGATGAGCCCCAGTCGTTTGCTATACCAATTTTTTTCGCCACATGTTTTGGGGATTCTTATTTTGTATATTTAAGTTGACTGTGTACGTTTTTGTTTGTTGTTATTTCAGTTTGTTTTTTTGTTCGATTATGCGAGCGGCCGATGTCGTTAAAAACCTTTTTCGTCGATTGGAATTAAATCCGCCGAACAAGAGGGAGAGAGCGCGTGGAGAAATGCCGGGCTCTGGAGTTGAGCGCGTTTATCGAAAAAGAAGTGTAGTTCATGGCGCGTAAAATTATCGATGGCGGGATGAAACCGAGACTGTAATCAAAATTTAAAGGGTGCAGTCATTTTACGCATGACCTTATTAGATATTACTTTCCACGTGTGTGTGTGTGTGTGTGTGTGTGTGTGTGTGAGTGTGTGTGTGTGTGTTGGGGGAGTGGTATACGCCACGATATCGCAGGATCGCACAATCTTGTCTAGACAGTGCTCGGCAGGCCTGTCCAGTGCACTTCAATTAAGAATCTCATTGCATTCGAGCTGCGGTCTGTATACGTGTACGAAACTCTTTTTTTTTATTTGTTTAGCGCAATAAGTGCAATATCGCGATAATGCGCCCCTTTAGGCAGACGCATTTTATTGGAAACTGCGCCAGTGTGTCAGCCGCAACCATACTTTCGTAATGTGTAACGGTTTAATTAGTTAATAACAACTTATTCGAATATAACGAAACAATTGGGAGAAATTGTTTCATTAACTTTTTACGCCTAGTAATTTTCGGGACATGGACGCATTGAGGCCAAAACAACCTTTGTAAACACTCGAGCCGCAGCTCCGCTGCTCGACATGGTATACGAAAGTCACGGCGTTCGCGCTGCATCGTGACGACATGATTATGTTCAAGCATGTTCGAGCATGTGTGAATCATGTTTGCATCATGCGTAAGTATGTGCTTCTTCGAACATGGCATACAAACTGTTTTTATATGACCAATCCGACGGCGCCGTCATACAGGAATTAAAGAAACAAGCCTCAGACAGTGTATAGACCGACTCAACTCAGTGACGTCACGCCACTGAGGTGGCGCTGCTGTCGCTATTGCTCATGCGCAATAGCTTCACTCGCCCCGAGTTTGGTTTCTGTGCAGTGCCCACATCTGTGTTGGTGTATATGCAGGCCGTCTTATGCGCAATGTACCGTGACCGCGCAGCTTCATAGTTCATAGGATCGGTGGTACACGAGGCGTTTGCAACACCCTTAAAGACGTCACAAAACTTAATCGGGCTGAAAAGCTCCAGACTTTGCAGAGACGTACTGGAGGCTATTGTGTGGTCCAAGTATATACTCGACCGCCGCTTATTCGGGAGCTTCTTGGTCACGTTGAAATTGCGAGGATAAAAAGGACTACTACAGTTATAACGAAGTCAACGGGAATCGGAAATCAGTTCGAAATATCCGGTATTTCGTTATAACCGATTTCGGTTATGACGAAGTGCAAAAGGGAATGGGAAATCGTGATCGCTTCGCTAAAGCCGCTTTTTCATTATAACCGGTCTCGACGGTATATATTTCTTTCGGTCTTGCCTTGGCAAAGCTCGCTGAGGTAATTGTGGGATCGAAACCGCCCGCCCGACGACGGTCGGGCGCGGCTCGTGGTTTTGACGCGAGAACTGCGTGAGCACTCGGCTTGGGCTCGTAACAATCAATGCCTCGGCGGACGTTCGGGGAGTGACTCGTGTTCAACCACTGCGGTGATCAAAATAGCCGAACTCACACAACGCCCCGAGCTTGGCGCGCGTTTTCTATTTTAGCGACCCCAGTGCTTGGATATATAATTAACGTGGGCGGCATAAAAAAATTGTTTCATGGCTCCTTTAACACCCGTGCCACACTGGCAACTCGAATGCCATTTACAATGAATGACATTTGTGTGATCGGCGAATATCAGCTCGCAATTTGTCGCGCGTGGAATACGCTACGCCCGGAGTGTGGCGGGGGGTGGGATCGGTGGCCGAGTGGGCTGAAGCGCACACCCAGCTCGACGCGCGTGGAGCGAAAGCTCGCGCTGCAGAACCCAGGGATCCTGGACTCGAGCCCCACCCCTGCCCGTTTCGATCTGGATGAGCATCGTACCGGCGTGCGGTCGTGTATCACTACTGCGTGATGCACGTCAAAGACCCCAGGCTAGCGGTTGTACTGCACGGGCTAAATTGCTCATCTACAGCATGTGACTCGTTTCAACCTTAATGGCTGACCAACTACACGCTGTATAAATACCCCCCGCCCTCCGGAGTGTGGCGCGCCGATTGGCTGCCCGCTCAAATGTCATTCGTTGTAAATGGCATTCGAGTTGCCCGTGTGGCACGGGTATTAGATATGTGTAGGTGCATATTACGTTAGCTGTATTCAAGAAGTGTTTGGGCTAGTTGGTTGGTCATTTCATAACACTTGTGCGTGCGCAGCAAACACGAGGACGCAGGGAGGACGGGACACAAATGATCGCCTCGTTTTGTGTCCTGTCCTATATTCGTCTTCGTCTTTGCGACGGACGCACGAATTATACGAAATTAGCTGTTTGTATAATTTACTCAAGACGTATGCGTTCAAAAGGCCATAAACGTCCTTCCTTGCCCCAACAACCGAATCAGTTAGAAACTACTTCCCGCGGCGTATAAACCAGACGCAAGACTTGCAATTTATTTATTTATTTATTTATTTTTTAAAATTCAGCTGACAACGAGGATTTACACCACGTGCGACCTCGCAATGACGCGAAAGCGGAACGTTTCGCCATAGGAAGTTTTTCGTAAACCCTTTTTTTTTTTTTGGCTCCCTTCGCGCTACGCATGCACTCCGCAACAGAGACGCCACTACTGCGCATGCGCGCCGCTAGCCTCGTCTGCAGAGTTCCGGACCTGGTACAGTGGGTTCCGGAGAGCGCTGCCTATGGACGACGGAAACGGTTGACGAAAACACCCTAAAACCGCGGTCAAGCTGCTCAGGCGTGTTTCTTTCTCGTATGGCAGTCCTGCCTCATTGGCACATTGTGCTTGAGACGTCTCCGCGGATAATTCAGTCGTTCGTGGTGTGTGCATCGAACACCGTGTGTTTTGTACATGAATGGTAAATGTGAGAACCGCTTAAAGGGAAAATTCCTGAAAAAAAAAAAAAAAGAGTTAGAAGGGAATTTTAGGGTATTTTTACCCCGTGAACCCGAATACCCAAACCATTTGCTGCGCAAGTATTGTTAAACGCGAGAAAACGCGAAAGACAGTCGCTGTACGTGACGTCGTTGACGGATCTTTTGGCTGCCCAAGGCTAGGGAGGCGGGGCTTCAGCCCTATTTTGAAATTGCTCGTATGGCTCTCCGGCGCGTCGCAATGAAACACAATTTTGATATCTGTTATTCTCAAGGCCAAATGAACGCAATTCAATTGTTGTTTTCTCAAATGCACAAGTGCCCCATCTTCCCTTTAATGTTGGCCATGATTTGAGGTGTTTGCGAAGAGTGTTTGTTTGTCAAGTGGGACCACCGTCCATAGAAAAACTAAAACCTTGTAGAGACGATTGCGACAATAATAATAATAATAGTAATAATAAAAGATTGGTAGCGATCTTTGCGTTCAAAGTGCGATAATGCATGAAATGCAATGTAGGGACTTGGCGAGGCAATTAGCGTGTCACACCTGACGTATTTTTCCCGCTAAATTTAGCGGGAGACTGAATGGTTGTGCTGGTCACGTGACGTCAATTTCCCTCGATAAATCTAGCGGGAAGACTGGATTCACGCCTCGGTTACAAGTCGTGAATTTTCACGATAAATTTAGGGGGTAAGTGAATTAGTGTATAGGTTACGTGAAGTCAGTTTCCCGCTAAATGTAGCGGAAGATACACGGACGGACATGAAGAAATTTAGGATTGGGGGTTAGCGTTAAAAAGCATTTCGTGCTTTAAAAAAGTCAAAGCAAGAGAGAGAAAAAGGGAGAGAGAGAGAGAGAGAGCAAGGTGGGGGATGCGCCTCTCGATTTCTGCATCTAATCAAAGTGGAGCGACGTCGCGGAGCGGAAGGCTTTTGAATTCGGGAAGGGGAAAAGGGGAGGGGGGCAGGAAATTGCGTTAAAGCGAAGCGCTGATGACTTGAATTGCCCTCTTTTGTCGGATCCTAAATAAGCCCGAGCCCCTCTCTCGAGGCGCCTGCGTGCAGGAAAGCTGCCACCATCGCCGATACCCGACCGCGCTGACGTGAGCAGCCCCTTTAGAGGACATAGATTAAGTTGAGAGGAGTGAAGGGAAAAGATGGGGAGGGAGGTGCGATATATTAATCTCGAGCCTCGGGGATCACGCCTACAGCCTCTGAGCCGCGAGATTAGTTTCGGAGCTGCGCCGCTTGTTCTTTTAATATCGATTTGGGACCGATCCCTCTTTGCACGCCTGTGTGTGCCGCTCGTTGTCTATGGTTTTAGGGTATTGTTGTACAGCGAGCAACAAGTGAACGCAGATTGGGATTTCAGATAGTGTGCGTGACAGTACAGCACCGTAGCAGTACGCACTGCTCGACACAGCGCAGGAGAGCGGACTACGATAAGACGGAGTACAATAGAGAATCCACAGTATAGGGCACAGTATATGTGAGAGTAATATAATAAGTTACAGTGCTAAAGATAGTACAATAAAGTAAAATAGAAAGTCACAGTAAAGTTGATAGTACGATAGAGTCGAAGTGTAAGTCGCAGTACAGTATAGACAGTACAATAGAGTAGAAGAATAAGTTACAGTACTAGAGATGGTACAATAAAGTAAAATAGAAAGTCACAGTATAGTTGATAGCACGATAGAGTCGAAGTGTAATTCACAGTACAGTATAGACAGTACAATAGAGTAGAAGAATAAGTTACAGTACTAGAGAGGGTACAATAAAGTAAAATAGAAAGCCACAGTATAGTTGATAGCACGATAGAGTCGAAGACTAAGGCACAGTACAGTAGACAGTACAACAGCGAAGCATAAGTTACAGCACTGTAGATGGTAGAGGAAAGCAAAAGAGAAAACCAGAGTATAGATGATAGTACGATAGAGTCAAAGACTGAGTCGCAGTGCAGTAGACAGTACAATAGCGTATAAGGGTAAATCATACTACATTTGACAGTAGAGTACGGCACAGTACAGAGTGTAGTAGTGTGGTACCGTACAGCGCAGTGTAACGTTGCACCACGCTGGAGCTACTCCTATATTTCCTTGCCGAGAAAAACAAATTCCGTAAAATGCGAAATGTGAGTTACGGAAGGTACTACGCGTTCAACTGCAGGGGCCAAAACTATCGCAATGGCCGCTCATCTTACGTCAGTGCAAGCCACGCCTAAAACAACGTACCACGTTCTACTTGGAACTGCAAAGGCGAGAATCTAATTAATCCCTTACCCCCTGCTTCACATTTTGTCCGTAAGGCCGCGGAAGTTTTCGCTGCGCACCTGGATATATGGTAGCCCCTCCGCCTCTCTCTTTCACATCTTTTCCACAAGGTGGCGCAGCGTCCTCTGGAGTTGAGTATTTCTAGCTGGAATGTAATATCGCCGTTTAAACGTAATATTCAGCAGGTAATATGGCTGCTGAAATAGAACTAGGAATCTTCCGAAGGTCGGAGTTCGAAAGGTTTTGGAAAATGTCAAACCTGTTTAAGTTTTGAAAAGATTGAAACTTTCGAACCCAGCTAAAGTTAGAAATTGAAAAATTTGAAAATGTCACTTTTTTTAAAAAGTTTATTTTGGAAAAGTTGGAATTTCTTGACAAATAAAGTTCGAGAAATGGAAAATGTCGATTTTTCGTGATTTAAGTTCGAAACGTTTAAAGATTTCGTATTCCTTCTACCAACAAGTTCGAAAGTTTCGACTAAATTTTGAATTCTTCAAAGTTCACGGACGAAGATTGAACCGCGCAGTTTCGAATGAAGTTTTCACCAATTCACATTAAAAAAAGATTGCCAAATCTGATATACATTTTACCGAGAACTTTGCGCATTTCTCTTATGCCGTAGGCACATCTTCCTTCTCAATACCGTGGTACTGAAGGTAGCATCTTCACTACTCGTTATTTATCCTAACTCATGAAACAAGCGCGGAACTGGTTGAACGGTTCATCGAAAAGCCCCGAGACGGTTCCTTTCTATCCTTTTGCGAATAATTAGCGGTCCGATTAAACGTCGCTTAAATTCGATTCTGGCATGAGACAAGGAAATACACGAGACAAGGCACGCGCATAAAGGCGAAAATTTTTAGTTTTTTTGGGGGCGTTTATTTTCGGTGTGATGACAATGGGCACAAGCACAGCTCCGGACACAGCTCGAGGTCGAGGACAACGCAACGCTAGCGTCTGGAACTTCTCTTCTTCGATGCAGAACTGTCGCTCAAAAATACAGCCGGTTCCTAATGATAATGGAGTAAGCGCCGATTCAACGTTCGCTGTAGCGCGTCGGCGTCGAGCTCCGAGCCCGCCTTTTCCCGAGCAGACGCTTACTTGCGGAAATCGGACGACTTGGGTCCAGAAACAAACAACTAAGTCTATGAAGGACAACCCAGCGAAATCCCTCGGTTGACTTTTGAGCCTGCAGACCAGGTATTCGTAAACCCGTCGGTTACCCCGGAACAACCTACGGAGTTGTGCACAGGAGAGGCTCTGTCGGGAAGCCCGATGAAAAAGGTTCGAAGCCCGAGGCTGAGACCAGCTCAAAAGCGATCGTTCAGCGCTTTAAAAAGCGAGTCGTTGGTGGCACGATCGGCTAAGCAAAACTCCAGTGCGGTTTTCACTCCACTTCACGCATTCATATGATATGTTGTTTATATTCATTTTTAGCTCAAACTTTGGGGGATAAACTAAATTCGAACTTGGTCGAATTTTTTTTTTTTTTTGAAAGCTCGAAGTTTGTTTCAGTTTTAGACTTAGCAGCTTGGAAAGTTCGAAAATCGTCGCATTTCTTATCGTGACAAGTTGAAAAGTGCGAGAAGATTCGAATTTCTTTGCGCCAGAAATCGTAAGTTTAGGTATCTTCGTATTTTCATGTAATAACCCTTACAAAAATCTGCAGTTAAATTCTTTTAAATTTTTGTTGAAAATTTTCTGGAGTCGTATTGAATTTATTTTTAAACCTTTTTGATGTTTTTTAGACTTTGTTTCGACAACTTAATTAACTCCTAGTTAAAATTGGCCGCTTAAATTTTTTAGAATTCCTTCTTACATACATTCTTTAGAATTCCTTCTTACATAAATTTTGTTGAATTCCTTTTGACAAAACCGCAGATTAACGTTAAAAAAACAGTAAAATTTTTATACGTTTTTTTAATTTCGTTACGAAAGAGTGTCTTTTTGATACATACACATCCCACAAATAAGCAATGTCAACAAACACAAACACCACCAAGCACTCAACACGAAAAACACAGTCCTGTTGACAGCACTAGAGCCTTATATAGCCTACATATCGAAGGTAATCATTTGGCCGGTGACCCCCTCAGCACTTACTAAGTTTCCAAGTCTCCGGTCTCCTTCTCGAGAGTCTGTCAAAGGAAAGACAGTGTTTCGAAGTTCGTGGACTCTATCTTTTACTGAAAAGCATTGGTACAACTAATAATAATTTCGTGTAGTCGCTAAAACAACATCCACAAAAACAGCTCGTAGAACAAATGTTATCGCTTCTCTGCATAGCACCACTCGGGAGGAAGCCAGTCAAGGCGGTTGCTCCACTTTAAAATAGTTATTTTGCTCTTCTTTACTAGTTGAATAGGGTCAACAATGCAACGATAGTCATTTACAGAGTGAGAACGGCAGGGCGTGTTTTTCGAACGCCTGGCCTCCAGCACACGCCCCATGCCTTCCGTCGTGCTTTGACTGCGCAGTCGAGCTCGAGGGGCGCGAGACGTCGAAGAGTTGTCAAGGATAGAAGGCTCGCGCTGGAGGCAGGAGAACGGAAGCTCCTCCCTACGGTTCTCAACTTGTCAGAGACTATTGAGAAACTTAGTGACTTTTGACATTTAGTCAAGATGTATTATGTTCAATAAAAAGTCAACAGAAAGTCTGTAGCTTTTCTTTTGACACTGGCTACAGAAAGTCAACTGAATAATTTAAACACGAAGTAAATAGAACGTCTGCAGTATTTCTGATAACACTTTCAACAGGAAGTCAACAGAAAAAGATCCAACGTAGAGTTAATAGAAAGTCAATAGCTTTTCTTTTGACTCAGGCAGAAGAAAATCATAAGAAAAGTTTCAACACAAAATCAACAAACTTTTTGTTGACCATGTCAACAGAAAGTCAGTCAAAATAAAGTAATCAAAGTGAACAAGAAGTCAACACATTTTCAATAAAAAGTAAAAAAAAAAAATCCGTCATATCGGACCCCACACACGACCGCAAACCAAATAAAAAAATAAAAAAATGTCTCTTTTTATAAAATATTATAAAGAAATAATGTCAATAGGTTTTCTATTTATTTTTTAGAAAATAACCTACAAAAAACGTTGTTACAACTTCTTTTTATTTTTTTTTTATAAATAAGTCTACAAAACAAAATCTATTGTTTTTCCTTTTAAATTTTTTTAAAAATAATCTACAGAAAAACGTCTTTACAAGTTCTTTTTAATTTTTTTTATAAATAAGTCTACAAAACAAAATCTATTGCTTTTCCTTTTGAATTTTTTTAGAAAATATCCTATAGAAAAACGTGTTTACAAGTTCTTTTTAATTTTTTTATAAATAAGTCTACAAAAAAATTCAATATTTTTTCTTTTGAAAGTTTTTTGACAATAGTCAAAACAAAGTGCGTTTACAAAGGAATTCAATAGGATCGCGGAAAGTCAATAAGAAGTCTAAAAAAATTAAAAAGAATGTTGAGACTCGTTTTTGTAAGGGAAGTTCGAAATTTCGAAACGTTATCAAACGTTCCGAACTGCTTGGTTCGATATTCGAACCTCAGCTTCGAAAAAGGTTGGCGGCACCTCTAGATATAATATTAACCTTATATGGTGCTTTGAATATATTATTCAACAACTTATATTTAGTTTTTCGTCTTTTCGGAGTTTATTTGCTGTGAAATTTGGAGGGTGTTTCTTCTAGTTTAGTTTTCGCTGAAAATACGGGGTTTATCGAAGTTCAGTTTTCTTAGATTTCTAATTCTCTGAATTTCGGAATATATTTTGCTGTACTATCATCTTTTTAATTAAAGAAAATAACAATATAAATAAAGTCCGCTTACCATGACCCATTCTGCTGAAGAGACCTCGAAAAGCTAAGAGGCCTTTCGTCAGCAGTTCAAAATTTGAAAGGAAATTCTAGTGGCATCTTCCCTGGACCAAGGACCCTGTGCACAGTTACCATATTCTTTGATTTTCTATTTTGTCATTGTGACTTCGAAATTTGGAGTTTTTCGAATAAATCTGAATTGACGGAAAATTTAACGCGGATTCTTTTTTTTTTTTTTCGTAATTTTTCGTATATCTCCAAAAACACGGAACCCTACTTATATTGCAGTTTATATATGTAACATTGAACTTATATCGTAGTTTAAATGCAATACTCAACAACTCATATTGCAGTTTAAATATTATATTAAACTTATATGGCGCTTCAAGTAAAATATTCAACAACTTATATGACAGTTTAAATATCTAATTCAACGTAAAAGAAGCTTAAAGATCATATTCAACGACCTATATGGTAGGTTAAATATAAAATTAAGCAACTTATATGGCAGTTCAAATGTAATACTTAGCAGCTTTTATGGAAGTTTAGAAGTTGACTTTAGAAGAAGCTGAAGGCAAAAATAAAAAAAAAGAGACAGGGAAAGAGAGAGAGAGGGAGAAACGTCGAGGGTCACCAGGTGTCGCTGCCGTTCATTTCCTCTTGCCCCTCGTTATTTCCGGTCTTTGTTTTTTTCTTTTTTTTTCTTCGCGTGTTTTGGTCTTTTTTAATTGGATTGTTATACAAGATCGGGGAGGGCGAAGGAAGGAGGAGGAAGGATTATCTCTTTGTTTGGTTTGTCTCGCTCGGCGCCATTTTCTTCTTCTGTTCGACCATTATTTTTTTCAGCTTATGCCGACCCCCAACCGACGTTTGATTTATCAGTCCATGGTATGTGCACGCCCTCCACCCTCCCCCCAAAAAAACAATGAATAAAGCAAACATGTAAAAAAAAGTGTTTACATTCATTACCACGCAGTCGTAAACGTTCGCTTCTGTTTCTCTCTCCTGATTATTGTTGTACCTCTCGTAATTTTTTTTTAGTGTCTCTTTCGGCATTCTCTTCCCTCTCCCCCTCTTTCCTTCTTTACATCGCGTTTTTGTTTTCTCTTTTAATTACGACCCTTTTGTGTATGTTTCTAGTTTGTGTATCTACGTGGACCAGTTCATTTGAGTTTCCCCTTTATTCCTTTCTTCTTCTTCTTTTGCCTGTTTATTTTCTCCGACAGTTCCGCGGGCATTCCTTGGTCTTTCCGGAGTTGAAATTCAATTAGGCGGGCATTCGAAAGTGCCTTATTTTCTTCTTTCCGTCAGCTTTTCCTAAGTTTGAATTGTGCTAAGAGAAGCGGATTTTTTATTTTTTTACTGTCTGTATTTTTTTATTTTTTTTATTTGGTTGTTAGCACACGAATCCGAGATGGAGGCGCGGCTCACGCTGGAGAGACATTGAGGTCGCCTACCCTACCCAACGAATCGCGTTGGGTCTCGTGAGAGTCTCGTGAAAAATCTCGCGAGACTTAGGAAACGAGACGTCTGCGAAACGGTCCCCTTGCGGCGGCTCGTGGGCTAGAACCATCAAAGAAGCTACACTTCGGAGTACGGTGTCGTGGAACGCGTCTCCGAGTGGTTTGTTTAGTTAGTTATGGTGCCTGGCGCGTCTCCGACTGGTGTTTTTAGCGTCCTATCCCGCCCATACATCAAAAGTGGTCCCAAAGTGGCAACAAATGACGTGAAAGAAGCCGGAGTGTCATGCTGTTGCATGTCGCGATCCTGGCGGTTGGTCGTAGAAATGCTGGCGAAAAGCACAGGCGAACGCGAGTGTCACTGTCGTCACGGCGTTCCAGACGTCCCAACTTCCGGCTGCTGTAGCTTCCGTGGACTGTGACAGTGGAGAGCGACCTGCAGCAGAACAGGCGTCTGCCACATGCACTACAGCTGTTGGGACGCCGCCAGGTTCGCGACCGGAGACAGCATGACACTTCTATGACGTCGTGAGGCGGAAATCGAGGGACCACGTTTTTGGACCCGGTAAACACACCAGTCGGAGGCGCGTTGCAGGCACCGTAGTTTAGTGTCCTATCCCTCCCAGACATCAAAAATGCGGTGCCAAAGTGACACTGCTTTGGAGTCGTTGGACGGACATGTCTCATGTACACTGGATACATTAGACGCATACCGAGGCTGACTAACTTCGCACTGCCTAAACGTAAACTCGACAGAAAAAATTAATGAATAAAAATAAAACTCAAACTTGCAGAAAAAAAAAGCAAGGTACACGCGTCCTGCCGGATGCAGACAAACCACAAAGGGAACGAAAGCTTTCATATCGAAATATCGCGTCGAGAGATTAACCATTAGGAGAGCTTCGCGGGGGGACGTGCACAATGAGGTGCCAACAAAGCGACAACTTTAAACTGTCAAAAAGGAGTCGGACGCTTTTTTCTTCTTCTCTCCCTGACCTATGGAGAAGACGACGCAGGAACAAACGTAAAGAGAAAACATACGTGGAAAAATAACGATTTACAACGCAAGACAGTAAGAGTAATATGACGACGAAAACGAAGGAAATGACCGTCCCTCAGCCTCCCTGTAATTCCTTAGTTTATTTTCGTTTTTTTTTTTTACGTGGGTGGGGAACTGGGAGGGAATTCTTTTTTTTGTTCCTTCCCTATTTGGCCATCGGAAGGGAAAACTATGAGGGAAAAGAAGGAAGAAAATAAAACAATAAAATCATAAAAATTATACAAAGGACAAGCAAGAAAAAAAGAAGAAAAACGATAGAGAGAAAGTGAAAAAATAAACTAAGAAAGTAAAGCCAACTTACTGAGACCCTAAAAGAGAATGGTCCGAAATTTAGGGGGGCAAAGCGGTCTCGACGAAGGGGGAACGACAAAATAGGGACAAAAATTGGGGGAGACGATGAAGAGAAGAGGGGAAGTAGGGAGATGGGAATAAAAAAGCTCCGGAGAGGGGGAAAAAAGTGTTTTCAGACGAATGACGGTCAAATTGCGGAACCCTATCTTTCTTCTCTCCAATGCGCATTTCCTCAAAGTATATTTCGAGGTATTTTTTTTATTTTAGCTTATCATTGTTCGTGGCAATTTGGGTTCGTCGCAATTTTCGCCATGTGGAGTGTGCACATATTTTTTTCTTTCCTAGTATTTTTTTTCTGTTTTACTGTAGTTTATCGACGCGGCGTTCCCGCTGTTGTGCGTGTCCGCGCGTATTTGCATTTGCGCCTTTCCAGTGAATGGGTTCATTGCCTGACGGCGGCACTTTTCTTTTGCGAGCAAATATACACGAGCGCAAACAACCGCCACGCGCGCTTTAGTAAATGTGGACAGCGCACGCAATACACCACGACGAACCGCATGCGCAATTGAAAAGCGGGGGCCATGAGCAAAAAGAAAGGAGTTGTGGTCCCGAACAATAGCAAACGAAATGAAAAAAAAACAAAACAAAAAAACGTGTGATCGCGACTTTAAAGTGCTGTAATAACTTACACTCGCCCAGTTCCTTGCTTCGCGGTGATTGACTTGGCCTTTATTAAATTTAAAAAAAATGTATATAACTACGTAGAGCGGTAGGACAGGAAGATCAATAAAAGGTCAGTGCGTTTTTATTAAAACTATGGATGAACTTCGCGAAACTGCAAAACAAACAAAGTGAAGGCAATAGTAACGTTCCAAATTTAGGATCTTTACGCCGGATACCTACAAAACAAAACACGGTCTACTAAAACTCCCCAATAGGGAGTTTGAGTAGACCTAAAACTTCCTATTGGGAGTTTTAGGTCTACTAACACGGTCTACTAAAACTCCCCAAAGAAACACGGTCTACTAAAACTCCCCAATAGGGAGTTTTAGTAGACCGTGTTTCTTCCTCCGCTAAGCTCTCCGCAACGAAGAAACCGCCACTGCGCCTGCGTGCCGATGGCCTTGGCTGTAAACTTCCGGGTAGTGGAGGGGCTTAGCGGAGGTGGAAGCACGGTCTACTAAAACTCACTATTGTCTCTTGGAGTTTCGCCCGCACTACGGACACTACGTGCGTAAACTTATGCCGCAGTTGTCCAGACGTCGTCAAATGTCGTTGGCACCAAAACGTGGTGAAGAGTGCGGTGCAGACGACACTCAGTGCGCCTCGCACACAGCCGCCCCAGTCCCGCTTGTCATTGCGTGGAGGATCACGTGACATCTCATACCACGTGATAGCCATGTGCTTGGCAGCCCGAGGCCGATGTTGTCGGAAAGAGCTGAAGTTTTGGTTTCGATTTCTGCTCGTGTTTAAAATTAAATTAAAATATATATATATATATATATATCCCATTTTTCGTCGAGCAAATTATGTAGTGTCTTTTACTAGGGCTTCTAAATTCGAAATCACTCATTATCTTGAAATCTTTGGAATTGAGCGGATTTGCCCTTTGAAAGAACTTTTTAGGGTGCAAAATACGGGCAAGCCGAAGAATCCCTAAAAGCTATATTACGACTACATTTTATTTTATTTTTTTGTTACATTGGTCATGCAAAAAGTGCCAGCAGATATATTCGAAGCAGGCTTATGTACGAAGAGACGTGCTTCGACCGTGCTTGAGGTACGCAGACAAATCTGTCCTCGTGACGACTGCGCGGCTTTATATACGGACACGTTGTTTACAAAGAAGACCGTATTTGCAGGCACTGCGCATGCGCAGAAGTCGAATTCGCGTGACGTGAAGCGTCTGCTCATGCGCAGCGCCGTCAACAGTGCCACCGCAGCCGCGTGACGTCAGGACCACGTGTTGGTCTATATGCTGCCATGTCTGTGTCAAAATGTTGGCGGCGAGGACAGATCCATGTTTTCTTATTCCTTCTCTCGGTAAGTTTTGTTCCTCCATTGCCCAACCGCTCTTTTCAATGTGAATAGAAACCCGCCGAAATTTAATAAAGGGTCCACGGTTCGCAGACACACACACACACACGAACAAACATTTCCAGACAGACATTGCCCCACCAGTCTGCTTCCTAGACATTTCTGTCTACACAAACACCACAAAAAAAGAAAAAAAAAAAAAAAGAAAAGCGAAGATAAGTGTGTATTTATTTTCTCCTCCGAGACAGAGGAAGTACATCTAGTGCGCGGGGTGTGCAATCCCTGTGTGTGTGAGCTATCACAAGGGAACTCGGCGACCGGAAAATATATGAAACTCCGCATGAGCGTTCCCTCGCTTATTTCGCTATCGAAGAGGTGGACATTAAAACTATTCATAAGGACTTTCTTTTCACGGACGCACAATAAAATAGCGCAAAAAAGACAAGGACAAGAAGTATACAGGACATGCGCTAACTTTCAGTTGAAAGTTAGCGCTTTTTCTGTTTTCTTCTTGCCTTTGTTTTTTGGCGCTGTTTAAACAGCGCCAAAAAACAAAGGCAGGAAGAAACATATAAATGTATATGTTTAACTAAGATGAACCAACTAACCCAACGACGTATCCTACTAAACCAGCCTTTTACGTAGTCATTGATGCACCTTGTTCCTCAAACAGCCCTGCATTCCCCTAACATTGACTCCGACTGCTCCCCAGAATTTTGTACGCAAAGTGCGCAGATCTATACGGTACACCCACCCACCAGGCTTACGTTATTGAAGCGTCGAGATGTTTCGGTGGTGCCCCCTAACGGTTCCCCTACATGACGTCATGACCAAATTTGGATCGCCGTGACGTCACGGGTCGTGATCCTGGTTGCTAAGTTGCAGTTGCGAACGGAGGCCCGCTTCAGACGGGTCAATTTCGCTCAGCAACTTCACGTCGCAACACCAGCAACACGGGCCGCCCGACTTCACACGCAGCAACCGAATTGCTACGACTTGCCATCATCAGTATAAAATTTTATTTGTTCTAGCACTATTTAGACGCAAAGTTATATGCTAAAAACATTTTTTTTATATCTTTAAATTGCGTGGAAAATACTTACTCATCTTTTTGAAACAGTTTATTTCCAAAAACGATCCATTTCAAACTAGAACCAAGTCTTCAGCTGTCATCATCACCACCACAGGGGTGTCACGTGAAATATCGCATTCCTGATTGGCTGCTGCCGCTTCAAACGTCTCCGAGTTTTCCGAGTTGCTCGTCCGTTTCGAGCCGGATCCGATATCAGCAATTCGTGTCGACCTAGGGAAAGCTGGGGAACAACCCACTAACAACCCCGAAATTGCTGGGAAAAGTTGCCCCGTCTGAAGCTGGCCTACAGCAAGTCTAATGGCGTGTGAAGAGAGTACGGTGGACGCTCGGAGTCATCGCGTTCTTGAACCAACGTCGACAGATTTGAAAGCCTCATGTTGCTCTCATTTTCGTTCATAAATTCATAATTAATCTCGCTCATGATGTTATTGTGAGTCCCGTGGGCGTCTGGCTATTTGTGGGAAGCCGACCGCAGCGACGCTTTTGGTCGCGAACAGCGCCAACATTGTAAGCGCGGTGAGTGAGGACAAACATTTATAGACTCATCTGTCGTATCCTGCAAACGAAGCGGCAGTAGTATCTGGGTTGTTTCCCGACGCACCGTACATTCAAACCGTGCAAGGACGACTCGTACCATGGAGTTTGAAACCCGAACGACTTTGTCGGCCTCTTGCCCGTTCGCAGAAGCTTCGGTGGCATCCTGGCCGCATAATGAACTACGTTGCTGCACCCCGCTCGTTACATGTACTCAGTGCACCTCCTAGAACCTTGTAGAATGTGTCTTCGTGAGCTGCCGGCTGCGCAGACAAATTCCTCCCAAGACACGTGAAGAGCGCGCCGCCGCAGGCGCGCAGCGTTGCATTCCAACGCGAGAGCGTCACACCAGCTGCGCTGTCCTCCTTCCGCGGCGACGCGCCGTCACACAAACGGACGCAGTCGCCCATTACTGTAAAACCCTTTATTTTCGCGGCCCCTATTTTTTGCGAATCGGTCACAGATGACATAGTTGCGACCACTAAATTTCGCGAATTCCAGATGCCTGCATTGAAAATCTTAAGGACCGAAATTTTCGCGCGCCCCTAAATTTCGCGAATTCTTCAATTCGTGAAATTCGCGAAAATTTAGGGCTCGCGAACATTAAGGGTTTTACAGTATTCGTAAAACTAACTTTTTTTTTTTTAAATTAAGGAGGCTATTTGTTCGAACGGCCGTGAGTTAAAGGGCACCGCCTTTAGCATCGGCGAAGATTTCTCGTGCCCCGTTTCAAACGGCCGCAAGCACTTAGTTACACTTGCTAAAAACAAGACAGCCCCATTCTCGATACGCTATACAACACACTATTCATTGGCAGGCAACGTTATATGTTTGACGAGTCGTCACAAACTGTGAAAGAAATTGCATAAGAATCACCAATCTATCGGCGATGAATAAACCGTCCTCGATTTACCCATCGTGTAAATGCTTCCTTATCCTTTACCAACATACGGAGCTTCCTTTCGAAACGCGATCTTTTCTGTAATCTCGTGCCGTCGTCTCGCAGCAGTATACTACCACTACGAACTGAAGCATGGCTAACTGCCGACGTCACTGACGCTATAGACCAACTCAAGTCACTGATGTCACGCCACTGCGGTGGCACTGCTGTCGGTACTGCACATGCGCAGACGCTTCACTCCTCACGAATTCGGTTCCCGCGCACGCACAGTGCCCAGACCTGGTGTGGGAAAAGCGGACTTGTTTGCAAACATTGTGTTTGTGTATAGTCTTGAGTGACTTGCCAAATTCTCACCTCTTTCGAAGTGATCGTAAAGGCGTATACGAGCTGGAGGTGTCCTCATCGCCGTTAGCCAGAAGGTTCTCTCATTACCGCTTCCATCATATATTGAAGCATTGTGGCTCATCTGTCGGGCTTCTTCGCAAACAGTGGGAGGGCATCTCCTACAGTCTAACAATTTATAGTACCGACTTTTCCCGTAAGCTAAACGACCTACTATGTCAACTTTCTGCAAAGTACCCAAATGCACGAATTCTTCTTTCTGGTGATTTTAATCTCCCAAATATTAATTGAACTGACCCGACGTCCTTAGCTGTAATCAACTCAGAAGCCAGAGAATTCACTGAGGTTTGTCTCAATTTTAATATCACCCGGATGGTAATAAAAACCAACGCGCGTCGCTAGCGAATTTGCAAATATTTTTGATCTTATATTAAAGGGACCATGAAATGACCTTTTTACTTTTTCCAGATAACTTTTACATTAAACCGTCAATGTTCACTGAATGCCGAACAGGCATCCGTTTTCGTCTCGGTTTCTTAACTTCTACACAAAAAATTATTGAAATATCGACTTTTTCATTCTCTCCAACTGACCGCCATACCTCGGCAAATTCATTCATGAACTCGCTCATTCACCGTCATTCACATTCACGGCGTGAATCTGAATGGCCCTGTATGAATTATTGAAATTGAAAAAAATCATGATGTGATGGTGAATGACTGTGAATTTGAATAAATTCGTGATGTGATGGTGAATGACTTCGTGAATTTGAATGAATTCGTGATGTGATGGTGAATGAAGTCGTGATGTGATGGTGAATGACTTCGTGAATTTGAATGAACTCATGATGAGTTGAGATTGTGAATGACTTCATGAAGTGAAGAATTCATTGTGATGTGAATGACTCAATGAACTCGTGACGTGATGGTGAAGGGCTCGTGAACACAATGAATCTGTGATGTGAGTGGCTCGTGAACTTGATAAGTTTGTGATGGGAAGTAATACCGTAAACTTAATTCTTGACGTGATAGTGAGTACGGTTATGAACTCAGAATAGGCGGAAAACATGTTACGCAGGTGCTTGCTTGCTGATCGTTTTCATCCTTCACCGCAAACGACAGGGACGCATTTGACTTTAGCAGTTTGGGCATCAGCCTCGCTGCGTAGCCGTGCGCGCCTCAGCGCGGTGGCCCTTTGTCGAGTCAGGTCCTGGTTTTAAGTGGCTTACACAAAAAGGCGCCACAGTCCTATTCCGCAAGAACTGCGAACTCGTGAAGGGCTACCAGCCGTAAAGTCGAATTTAGTCAGGATGAACCTGAATGACTTCGTGAGTCATGCGCCATTCATGATGTGATGGTGAATTCCAGTGAATTCGTGTTGACCGTGATGGTGAATAACTTCGTGAAGTGATGGTGAATTCAGATGACTTCGTGAAGTGATGGTGAATTCGGATTAATTCATGATGTGATGGTGAATTCCGATGAATTCACGATGAATTCACGATGGCGAATTCCGATGAATTTGGGGTGATGGTGAATGACTTCGTGAATTGGTGATGTGATGGTGAATGATTCCGTGAACTTTGAGGCGGCGGTGATGTGATGGGGAGGAATCCTTGGTGCGGTTGAACGACATGATGTGAAGGGGATCAATTCTCGGCGGAGTTTGAAAGCCGTGATGTGAAGGGGGTGAAGTTTTGGCACGGTTGAACGCCGCGATGTGAAGGGCTATGAACTTGGGAGGTCGGAGTACCTTGTGACGTGAATGCGAATGAATTTGGAGACGCGATTTTGGTCGTAATGTGATGGTGAATGAAGGGGCTCTAAAATGCCGACCTATGCTGACCGCAAAAGAAGCCGTGACGTAGACCGTTTCCGGAACCGGAAGTTCTCTCGGCAGTAGGAGAATGGGAGTGTTAGCGGCAACGAGTTGGGGTGCGCCG
The DNA here is from genome assembly GCF_016920785.2 of Ixodes scapularis. Taxonomy (NCBI): domain Eukaryota; kingdom Metazoa; phylum Arthropoda; class Arachnida; order Ixodida; family Ixodidae; genus Ixodes; species Ixodes scapularis. The sequence continues at coordinate 157,227 of NW_024609935.1, forward strand.
GTAGGTTTTACTGCGCTGATGTCACCGACGTATTTCCTGAATCGGCGCCTCTCATCGCCGCATCGCAGCTGAGCGAAATTCAATGAGATATGTTGCGCTACAGCGACAGCATGGGACTAGTCCCATACGCCGGTATGCCTGTTGGGAAGTGCAGCGAGTCTTGTCACCACCCCGTCATTGTTGGCAGAAGGGCCGGCCCGTGTCAGTCGTTTGCAAAGCGACGTAGATGGCGTTTTTCGCGGCCTCGGAGATGCAGGAGCGAGCCGACGTTAAAAAAGATACGTTTGAACTACGAGTGTCAGCAAGAGCCACGTAAATACCTGCTTACACTCGGAGCGGACGCGCGCGCTTGATGGAAGTCTTGTATTCGCGCTGTTGGTAAGCGCTTCGGGACCGTTCTTTTACGATTGCAACTCGATACTGACGCGACACTCGGCAAAGAAAGGTTGGACCGGGGTCGACAGTGACGTGCAGTCTGTCAGAATAAAAATGGCATACCAATAACAAAGTGTACATACCGTGTTACGAAGGTAATCCATACGGCGTTTATTTCAGCTCTATATCACACAAAACAAGAAGATAGAATCGACGAGAGTCCCTTTTCGACGAGTGTTCGTCAACACTGCCTCGAAAAACAAGGGGAAGAGATTGACCTCACCTCTTAATCTAGAATTGAGGTCAGTGATCAAACTATAATACGGGAAGGGTCCACAAGGGTCGCGCGGGCATATTCCATTTAGCACGCCAGCCGATCCTAGGCAGACGGTCTTGCGACGAAGCAACGCAGCGCCGAGTCGGAATGCCTGCTAGGCCTATACGCTTCGTCGGAGTCGGTGGATCCAGCGTTCTTGTTCGTCGTGGTCTGTTTTAAGTACTGTTTTCTTGCTGCTTGAAGTCGGCACGCGCGGGAAGAACACGTAGAAAAATAAACGTTCAGTCAGTCAGAGTTTTGAGAGGAAGGAAAACAAAGAAAATAAATGTTCGTCGGTCGCCGTCACCCAAGTAACTGGCGGCCCTGCCCTACTGCGCACGCGCAGTAGTTGCTTCGTTTACCACACGATAGATGGCGCTTGGCTCTCAGCATTATCAAATTTGGCAATTTTCGCCACACATCTCTAATTATGCTACAAAATGTGGATCTGAATATTATTTAACAAAACTTTTAGGAAACATTCGCCGGCTATTTATTGTTTACGATCGCGGTGCTGGTGAGGTAGGCTCTTACCCAATAGGCGACCTGGATTTGGCTGACGTGCTCCATTTCCGCGGATGCATCGTAGTGAACAGGCGAAGGAAGGAAGGCGCAAAAGAGTCCAGTTTTCTTTTAAAAGTTCTATAGCAAATAATTTTTTTTTTGGCTCCCTATTTTTGTGTTTTTGTGTTTCTTTTCACACCTTTTACGACGTGCGGTGGATGAAACTCGATTTTAAAATCATTTCATGGTCCCTTTAAGTAATCATCCTTACAGTCTATCATCCATAAACTACCATCGAGAGATGAGTGACCACAAAGTTATTCATGCTGTCTTGGAGCTTACCCGTGCAAAGCGTCCTACCGAAAAAAAAAAAAGATAATAATTGGCCTGTACGATAAAGAAAATTATGAAACTATAAATAACGAGCTGAACACATTCCTTCAGTTTTTGAAGCTACATTTCACAACCGGTCGATCCATGAAAATTGGTTGGTTTTTAAAAATAAGCTAACCGTGCTAGCAAATAATCTATCTCCTCGTTCAGTTTCCACACATATCAACAAAAACCGCAGATCACTAAAAGCCTTAAAATATAAAAAAAAAGAAAAAAAAAAAACGTCTTTCCGCTTAGCCAGGCAGACGGCTAACCATAGTGCATGGGAAAAAATACTACATGGCTAAAGATGCACATTTAACCGCAATCCGAAACGCCAAGTACCGTTTTTTGTCCACGTGGACTTAACCAAACATGTTGATTAAAAACGCCCGAAAATTCTTGCAAGTGATGAACCCGACCAGCAAACGCATACTCTTGTCATTACCAATGAATGGGGCGAGCTCGCGAATGATGCCCCTGAATGTGCAAACGTTTTCAACACCGCGTAACTTGCGTCAAGCAAGTAACGAAGCCGGAATATAATCTGATCTGAAACATGCGATGTGTACAGGGACAATGAGCAAAAGTGTTTTCTTTGTCCAATCGTATTTTCTTCGTCATTCGCTGCGATCATTCTATTCTTCGCTGTGATTGGCTGTACCCGCGTAATGCAGGAATGTGATCTCACAGAACGTTCTTTTAGATTAAGAGCATGCCCTGTTTTTTTTTTTTTTTTTTTTACGATCAGCGTTTTCTTTATTGTTTTTTGTTTTCGTGTGTTAGCGTGTTGCGTTGTCTACTACTCCCCGCTTCGAAGCACGAAAAAGTAAAATGAACTTTGCAAACATCGCGTACGTAAGCACTGCCAACAATCTATTATTCGGGGCGACACCCCTCCTCCTCCTTTCTGCCCTCGTGCGCACGCGCACGTGCACATAACGCGTGCGCACACACAAAAACACACACACGCACGCACGCACGCACCGATGTGCGTCGTACAGACAGAAACACATATTCAGCAATCAAAAAAGTACTTGAAAGCAGTCCTACCTAGAGTCGTCATAAAGGGCGGAAAAAGGAAGAAAACACATGACGGAGTTTCTCGGCGACAAAATTACACACACTCTCCCGCTGAAACATAAAGCAAAACAGAAAAGAGGAAGAAAACAAAAAACGCAGAAGAGTTAAAGGAGACTCATACCACGATTGACTCCCGTGAATGGACGTGAAATTGGCCGAGATCAACTTTCACGGAGGGGTTGCGGGGGTTTAGAAATTTAAATTCGCCAACGAGCCGGTAGAACGAAGAAGATGAGATGAGAACGAGAGGGAGGGAGAGGGAGGGAAAAGGGGGGGGGGGGGGGGGGGGAAGCTTTCAGACTTAGAAGAGAACCTTCTTGGCTCTGAGAAAGTTAATAAATTCCGGAACTGGTAAAGTGAGCGGCAGATGCGAGCAAGCGCGCCTGAACGAGCTGTGGGGAGAAGAGAGCCTAGACCTAAGAGAGCGAGCAAGTGCATAAACACGGAGAGCACTTGCAGTTTATTAGCGGACGCGTCCAGCGCCGACTCGGTCGCAACTGCGCATGCGCTGTCGTTGGCGCGGGTGAAGCGGTGGAGACGCTTGCTGATGATAGAGGCCTTCGCCGCCTCGGATAGACCACGGCGGATAGACCACGTGACCGCGATCCAGCAGTTGTAAACACTCTGCAATCTGGGCACGGTGGAGGCTTTTCAGTGGGTGTTGATGGGATTAGGACTCGTCAAAAATAAAATATCAGATAACTATACTGTTAGAACCTAGCACCCATCGCGTGTTCCCATATTTCTGCTGAATTTGTTTCGAAAATAGCCGGATCGTTTCGTGGATAAATCGATCTATATGCGGAACCCCCAGAACGAGATAATTCGGGAAGGCCGCCATGTTTGTTGGGCCGGTGACGTCATTCGCCCAACGGGCGGCGTCCCGTTGCTTGCACGCACTCGCAGACTTGGCTCTCTCGGTGTCTCGCGCTTCTTCAGCTTTCTCGTTTACCTTCCCCGTTTTAAGCACGCGGTTTCGGGACGGTACGACGTCCACAGCATCGCTCGCTCCGTCGGAGTCTTCGACACTGATCGTAGTAGCGATGAGAGTGACTGTTGTCAAGCGATGTTGAAAGCTGGTCGTTTTGACTTCGACCCGCCTGGCGACCAGCTCCAGCGGCGAGGACGTGATCGTCGCGGACGAGTTCGCCGTGGACGAGTTCGCCGTCGTCTGCAACGATGTCACACGTGCATTCATGGCGGAAGGTCAAAGGGCAAGGGTGCGAGAGCAGTAAAGCTCTTAAAATCGCGAAACTGGGTGTATATACTAAGTAGCCTGGTGTATATCAGATCAATGAGCATTTCATTTCAAGAATAATGCACCCGTTTGAAAGTTCGTGTCCCAAGCCCCTTTAAGGTGCGTTCAAACCGGCGTTTGAGTCGCAACCGAGGAGCGGATCCGCTCGTTTGCATCATCAAACACGTGTCCACTTGTATTGGATCTTTAAGGTACGTTTATACTCCAACGTAACGTCGACGGGCGCGGCGTATCGCCGCGCGCTCAGGTACTGATTGGTCGCAGATATCGAGTTCCTGGTTGTCGGCCAATGAAAGGCGCACGTTCTGCGCTACGCTGCGTTCACTGCGTTCAACGTCGGAGTATAAACAGCCCTTTAAAGAGCATCTCCGGCGTCAGTTTGAGCGATTTCAGCCAAACATATTTTCTGAAAGGGCGCAATAAACTGAGCCTAAAGAAGCAAATAAATTTTCGCGAAACTTTTAAAATAATTTTTAATCGTAGAAATACGTCAAAACCGAAACGAACCTGCAACTTTACTGGATCGCCATCTCGTTGTGAATGTGACGTCAGATGTTTTGTGAACATAAGAACATAGCATCGTTACTAGATTACCTCAGTTGTGGAACTCCCGAAAAAGACCCCCCCCCCCCCCCCCCCCTTTACTCCTTCAGTCCGCCTCCCGTCGTTTAAAGCGTCATCTAGATTTTCGTTTCAAAACTCTGTGTTCCATAGTGTTTGGTGAAACGCCAACACGTTGTGCATTGAAACGTACAGATCCCCTAGAACATACTGCAGTTACTAAAAACCAAAAATGGCGGCGCGTCGAACGACGGGAAGAAAGCCGTGGGGGGAGAGGGGGAGGGCACTGCTCGGAGCGAGCAGCGTTAATGGGCAGTTTCGTAACTGAGCTAATCTAGTACAACTTTGGCACATGCGCAGTTTGAGCCTGTTTCGCTCAACGCCAGAAGCAGTCAAAAGGCCTTCGCGGTCGTCCGTGGGAAATAATGAACTATACGATACATCAAGCATGTCGGGGTCAAGCAATGACCAACAAGTGTTATGATTTTCAGCGCAAGATTTCAGACGATTCACCGTTCTTCGTATTTGATACGCCGGCATCGCCTCCGAGGTGACCTCCTGTGGCGACCGGATTCGCGATCTGATGACAAATGAACACAGACTCTGCTTCAGAAGCAGAATGGTTCGGAGCTTGGAAGGTTTTGTTGGCTAGCACGACGCGAGCACTAAGAGTCAAGGCTCGCGTCGTAATGGTCGGATCCACTTCCGTCGCAGAGACCTCTCGGTCTGCAACCGATGAAATGTCGCTCTGCTGCATTTCTTCGTTGTGTTATCGCACCTCACAGCATATCACCAACCCTACCCACCCTCCATCGCATGCCACAGATGGCCTCGACCAGCCACAACCCGCAAAACCAGATGCTCTCTATCACTATACACCGCACAACGCCGTAGAGAAAGAGCGTCGTCTGCTCTCGGATGCAACATGTGACGTCACGAGCGCCCCTGCTCGTTGTTGCCAGCAGAGCGGCCGCAAGTGACTCGGAGGTGAGCGCGTAAACTTCGAAATTAGTTTTCTCATAAGAAAATTATTATTTTGATGAGGTATTTTGTTGACATACTCAGGGGTTGATATTTAATGCGTAATGAAAATTCTATAAAACTCGTTGACCATCAATGTTTCGCCCTTTAACTTCGGTTAAGGGTGCCGGTGTAAGTACAGCGTATTAGTGGCTCTCTAGCCCACTATACATAGGGTGCACCCACATGCCATTTTGAGTCGCGACGCTTTGTTCTCTTTGCTCTGGGGCGCTCAGGCGAGGGCGTCTCCTGGCCCGAACTCTCTTTAGGTTTTTTGACCTGTGCTATACGGCGGAATCTTTGTTCACGCTATTCATGTCTTATTTTTCTTCCTATGATCGCCCGCTGTCGGCAACGTGTACTACAAGAAGAACAAAAAGAGGCGCCACTCTAAGAATAACATTGAGGCGCCCTTAGCTTGGGCTGCCGCCAGTCTTTGAGCCCCCGTTACCGACAGCACGCGATTACGGGAATGGGAAACAAACAAAGAAATGGCGGGATTCAAAATAGCAACGAAGTATCGACTGAAGCTAAGAGTTCGAGCAAATAGATGCGATCTTGAACGTAGTTTATAGAGCAAAGAAGGTAGAAAAAAGCATCCGGGTTTCTCGTAAAGGCTGGTTCGCAACATTTGTATCGTTTGCGTTCATAGCGTTAGCGGGGACAGCAACGACCGGAACGCTGGGGACAGTGGTAGCGCATGACTGCGTCACAAAGCTACCTCTTTGATTGTTTGACACGTTTCGTTCGGGGCACAGTTGTAACGGTGACTTTGTCGTGGCTGTCGTTTCGGCCGTTCTGAGCGCGCAACCAAGGCCACTGTGTGAACCAGGCTTAACTGGGAGTGTGCTTGTAACTGTTATTGGGTTCCGACGTACAGACCCCTGTTACGCTGGCATTTGAGCACGATGACGCAGCTCACATAGCCACACTATAATATGCAATGTGTGTGTGTGTGGGGGGGGGGGGGGGGGCATTTGTGACCAAGTCTGTCAATTCTTTCCCCTCTCTGGCTATTATTAGAACGCAGCAGGCGCCCGTTTCCGGCTCGAGCGGCGTCGGCGTTAACGTAACCGCGCGGTGCATTATGGAAAGTGTCCCATGATGACTTCACACGCGACGTCACTAGTGACGTCACGAGGCTCACCAGTGACGTCATAATTACGTCACCACACGTTGCATTATGGGTAAATTTTCCCGCTAAATTTAGCGGGAAAAATTTCCCCTAAATGGGAGGCGAGCAGGAGGGGAGAAAGGGAGGGTACGGATGAGGAGGAGGGGCATACCCTCCTCTCCGCACCTTCCCCTCCTCCTCTTCAAGAGCTGCGCTCTAATTCGACGTTACAGGGGATTGTAAACGTCTTTCATTTTTTTTTCTTCCCGATAGAGGGTGTTAGGTTACTCGTCCGTGTGATTCTCAGGTGTACTGTCTGTTGGTTAAGGTTTAGCTCTACCGACATGGCTATAGATAGTTCATTCATTGGCATTCATACTAACGTCGTGTTTGCGAGCGAACGCTCGCGCTGCACAACCCGGGGATTCTGGGTTCAAACCCAACAGCTGCCCGTTGCAATCTGATTGAGCATCGTACCGACATGCGGTAGTGTAATCCCCACTACGTGGTGCTCGATAAAGACACAAAACTATACGGTACTGGGCTGGTCTCATGTGCAGTGCACATGTCGCCAAGAACTCTCGGAGACCAAACCCACGCTCTCTAAACGTCTAGCGACAAATGTGATTTTGATATTTGGATTTTTTTCAATGCCCCCCAAAAAAACCAATCGAGCGTTTGCCTCAGCTCATCCCTTTGCGATTACTTCCTTCGGTTCTAATAAAACTTAAAAAAAAAAGGTGATGCCAGTACCACACCAAAACACACGCATTAACGCCAATGAAGCTTGGGGTACCCTAGAATCACCCATATCCATCCCACGTGACCCTGCGAGAAACGTCACGGCCATGTGATCTCATAACGTCACGTCACGTCACACACATACACACGTCAACGTTACCAGATTACCTCAGCTGTGGAACTCCAGCGAAGGGGAGGGGGGTACCCCCCTTCAAACTCGCCAGACCGCCTCGCGCCGTTTGAAGCGCCCTCTAGATTTTCATTTCGAAACTTGTGGATTTTCCTTTGCTGCTGTCCGCCTCGGAGTATGACACAACTCATTCGTTTAACAACATGTAGTCATTGATCGACTGACCACGCCGCGCCCGGCTCTTATCAGCGGAGGAACACCGCTCGCGTGGCCGATTATACGCTTCGCCACCTCACGGTAGGAAGCACGTGACGTGTTTTAACACGCGGCAACCAGAGTTGTTATAATGTACGCTGTATACCAAACGTCTGTTCTGCCGCAGGTCGCTCTCCAGTTGGACAGCTCGCGGAAGCTTCGGCAACCGGAGTTGAAACGCCGCGATGACGGCGACACTCGCGTTCCCTGGTGCCTTTTTTCCGAACTTCTCGGCCCAACCGCCAGGATCGCGACATCCGACAGCACGGCCCTACTCCGGCTTCTGTGACGTAATTTGTCACCTATTTGTAACCACTTTCGGTGCACGCGTGGCAGTATAGGACGCTAAATACACCAGTCGGAGAGAGACGCGTTTCGGGCACAGCAGCTTCGGGCTACGGCGTACTACGGCGAGGTGCCGAAAGCGAGTGTGTACAGCGCCGGCGGTTCGCCTTTACAACCGGGCCGTAATTAGGAGGCATCGAGGTGGCTATAAATCTGACCCTGCCGACATTTAATCACGAAACCATCTTCCCTTCCTCCGCTGGGAGATCCCCCCCGAGCGAAGAATTGGAGGAGGCGCCGCTCTCGTGACCTGGGGAAGGGTGCGTATGTTTGAAAACACTATGGGGTCTCCAGTGACGCGCTCTTCACGCCCGTTTGGGTTTTCACTTTTTCTTCCCTCATCGTGGATACCGGAAAGAAAAAACAAGATAGATACAAACGATTGAATGAATGAACGAGTGAAAGAAAGAAAGAGAGAGAGAGAGAGACAGGCTGAGCAGCAGATAACAAAGCCGCAGAATGTTGGACGCCATGTAAAGAAGATCAGCAGGGGGAACAGGTCGGTCGCGAGTTCTGCATGAGCGTTTGTTTCGATCAGAGAAGCGAAAGAGGTGATTACTCGTCAATGAATCAATCGGTCGAGATGTCAATGAATTCATTAATCCTTAAATCGGTCGATAAATCATCGAGGTGCACGCTGACCCATACGCGCATACGGACACACGAAGGTTCACACACACGAACACGCACTCTGACACACACACACATACACATGGACAAACATGCTCTCACAAACGCGCGAACACACGCCTACGGATACAGACCAACTCGCGCACAGACGTAAGAATGCTCACACAAAAAAAAAACGCACGCACGCACTCATGCAGGCACACATATACGAACCATCGCACACTCGCGCACAAACACACACTACAAAGAAACTCATCCTCCTATACAGCCACACGGAGATACGCACACGCTTACATACACACACGCGCAGTGAGAGACAAACACTGGTGGATGGGAAAACAAGGGATTAAGAGGAGGACCGGCGTGCAGACGAAGGCGAGACATCGAAAGGGAGAGGTGGTACATGATTCTTTCTACAATACGCGGCGTAAAACAGGGACGAAAGGAGAGGAGCACAACCCGAGGCGCTTCGTGTCGTTTCCTTCTGCCTTACGGCGCATCTTATTTAAAGAAGAGGAGGCTCCAACTTCCAAGTGCAATCTTTCTTGGAGAGAGGGACCTCCTCGTGCTTATTAGCAAAAACCTCGGCGGCCGAGGCAGGCATCCGGCCTGGGTTCATTTGCATGTAGTTCTGCCGCGTCCCACGGATCGAGCCGGCTTAGGCATCCGCGTCGGATTACGTCCTCCCACTTCGTGCGTGTTCCCGGCACACGCAACTTGTCACTGTTCTTGTTGTTGTTCAAAGAGGGTATTCGTGGCGTGTGTCGTTGTTGCATGCCTGGGGCGCTCTTGGTCTTTTCCCAAGAAGGCCCGCGTGCGTGACACAGACCGGTACCTGTCTTCTACTCTAGGTTTTGAAAGCGGTTAAGAGTCGCTTGCTTCTAAAAGCTTTTAAAGATCGGTAGTTATGCGGATTGCAATTTCGTCTGCTTTTTGAGCAGGGGTTGTGGTGACGTCGGTATGCAGATCTCCGATTGGCTCTGATTGGATGGATAGTGGGTAGACCTCAAGGCAGCTTTCTTTGAGGGTTGCCCTCCATCCTTCAATCAGAGCCAATCTAAGCTGGGCGTTCTGACGGCAACACAGCCACTGCAAAGGCAGCAGACGAACCTCCACTCCGCATAGACCTGTAGCTTCGACAACCCAATCTTGCACGAACTACCTCGCATAACGCACAGATTATGAGCAAAATCTTTTTTTTTTTTTTTTGATGGGACAGCGAGTTTAGCTTAGTCGGTCTTGTACCTTGAGTATGCTGCAAGATCAATTGCCCTTTCGACATCGATACTTGTAAACAAATTTAAACCGAAGTCGGTTGCAGCCTCGTTCTACTTGGGAGACAATCAGCAAACGCTGTTCGCGGGGGCGAGCCGAGCGCAACTTGTCAGAGACTTCAAGCTTCGTGATTTAGAACCACCAACTGTCGACACAAAGAACGCAATTACGAAGATGCGGCACTGCTTATAATGCTCGCGATCACTTAAGCCTGTTTTTATTACACACACCTGCAACAAAGTTGGTCGCAGTGAACTTTTTTTTTTCCCCCGAACGTTTTTACGCATGCTTACACCTTCTCCTATTAAATTTTAATTTTAGCAGTATTAAAAAAAAAAAAAAAAAAATCCGTGAAATGTACACTATTGTGGTCTGTGCAGGTGAGTTGTACGGCCAGGGAAACATTACATAGAGGGCTATTCCTCACGATAAGTAGGATAATTAACTAAAAAACGTTAATTACATTTTTAGTTATCGAAAGTAATCCTATGGTTCTAATTAGAAACTCGTTGAGCGTTTTTGAAACCTACCGATTAAGACAATCTTAGAAACACTCGACGCACAGGAAAAGCGCAGGGGTGCCCCATTGTTACCACTCGTGAAAAAGGCACGAGACTGGTTGTGCCAAAACGCCGATGCTACGTCATTTAACAGTAACTTTCAAAAGAAATTGTAACATAAGACTACCCTGAAAGCAACGAGTTACTTGTTTTCGAGTATTTAGTAGTCTACTGTGTTACTTCTCAACCTGGCGCTCAGTAACTTAACTCAAATATTTTCTGATCATCTTGCACAAGCCTGCCGTGCGTATTTAATTAGGTTTCCTTCGATGGGTTCTTTTGTGAGTATGGGTAGTATGGGACATAAAAAGGGGGATGAAATTCGACAAAACGGCCCGAGATCAATATCTCCCAACGGGTGGAGACATATTTGGCTGCTCATCACTTGCAATTCGTAGACAAACCCCCCAAACGGCCTTCGTTGCTTGAATAAGGCCCATTGTTTTCCCAAGACACTTCCAAACGTTTCGCAAGCCCTTACAAAGCTTGAACATACACTGACTATCTCCCACTGTGTTCGATGCGCGCTCACGCAAAGCTTCCCCCACGAAGTAGATTACTTAACAACCCCCTCCCCACCCCACCTACCACCGCCCCCCGTGGAACCACACGTTCCCCGGCGTACACAGACAGAATGCCCAGAGCACTCCCTCAACCACAACACTCCCTCCCACCCAGTTGCGAGTCCGTTGATGAGCTACCGGACTAACGAACTTCCCACACAACCCAGGACCCCGCGTCGCGACCCCTGCTGCCGCGGTGTTTGAATTCCCCGAGAAACACACCCCAGGTTTGTGGGACGTCTCCCTCCCTCTCCCCATTTTTCCCTATTCCCGTTTCTAGGTTGATCTCGACCATACTTCGTCTCGCCGTAACTTGACAAAGAGCGAACGCTGCGGCCCCGTCTAGCCAATCAGAGAGACGGAGGAGAAGCACGTGACAGTTTTTACCAAAGAAGCGAGAGTGTAACCGAAGCGGTTGGACAAAAAGGGAAAGATCTCCCCTCTTACCCTTTTTTGCGTGTCCCGGACATCGCTTTTGTCCGTGCAATTCGTGCAAAAACTGCTTTCCTCTCTCTCGCCCGTATAGTCACGTGTTTTCTTCCGGAGCGCTGATTGGCTCGCCGGAACCGTAGCCTCTACCGTTTGCCAAGTTGCGGCGAGACGAAGTATAGCCGCGGCCGGACTTCGTAATATACCGGCCCCGCGCACCGTCTCACCCCATTGATGGACCGCGGCGGAAGTCACGGGTTGTCCCAGCCAATCCGGCGCCGAGAACCGGACACGTGACCTTCCGGTCGAAGCCCTCGACGCCAGAATCGCGACGTCACGCGACGCGCTGGCAGCACCGGATTCGTTGGGGGGACGGCTGGGTGGCGTCTTCCCGAAGTCCACCTCGGCGTGAGTGGGGAGTGTGGCCGGCCGCAATTAGTCGATGTCTGGCTCGTTTCTGGGTAGCGTCACTTCGCTGTGACAGTTCCCCCGGCCCGCGCGCGTTCGCTCGGGTGATCGGGCCAGAGATGGCGCTGGCATCGCAATATGGGTAGGCTGCGCGCGCGCCCTCTGTGATGATGTGCAGCGCGTCGGCACGGCCAAATTGTGTCCCATTTTACACGCTCGACGTTGATGCTCCATTACCGGATGCATCGCTGCGAGGAAACAGTAGAACGATAAAGACCGTATATCGAGTGCGGGACAATTAGCGGTCACTTAGTGCGACGATAGCGTTCGGTTAGGACCCGAGTTCTTTATCGGACGAAGATTGAGCCCGGTGTGATTTCGCAGGCTGCCTGAAATATTATGCTTATTAATCCAGGAACGGAGCGATCGCTCGTTCACAAACGGGTACGTTCTTGGCCCAAGGGAGCGGAGAGTCGCTAATGCCCGATTCACATGGGGCGAGTGGACAAGGGATTTCGCAATATCGACGTCGCTTGTGCGACATAAGAGCGATGAGGGCTGCGCTGCAGTGCTGAGCTGCGACGTTGACGCTTGCACGACTGCAAAAAAAAAGAAAAGGCTGATGATGTAGTGGCTTGTGCCGGGGGGGACCATTAAGGAAAATGAATAGCGTTCGGTATAATTGGGCAATTAATTACGTTTGAGCAATTATACTGATCATTATTAATTTTAAGCGCAGAATTCAGTTACAAACCTGGTGGACATAATCGAAAGCTAGTAGGCCGTATGCTTTTCCGATGTATGCAAAAAATCAGCAGATCTTTTTCAGTGTTTATTTACTTCGAAAATACCCGCGCATTTCGGTCAAGATGCCGATGCTAAAAACGGCTTTTATCGACGGGGGAAAAAAAAATCGCGAATAGAAACGAACAGTCGAGACGAGAAACGCTTAAACTTTTATTTACATCTGAGACAGAATGTTCTTCAGACCTTATTATCGTAATATATGCAATGCGGGCATTCCGAGCCTCGCCTATCACGGCGTTTGTCATGTTTATCTACGTTTTCTATAATCGCTGAGCCAATCATAAACAGAAAAGGCCCAGTGACCTGCGCTTTTAGCACTGCCTGAGTAGTACCTTTTCATCGTAGCGTTGGCTGTGTCTGGATTTAAGCTGAAGCGAAGCAGTATAAAGAAACTCCGATGTTCCCCCCCCCCCCCCCCCCCCCCCCCCCCCCCCCCCTTTTCCGCATCAACCCGAACGCGCTTCGATTTAAACAATATGAAAGACACTTCAAACCGCCCCGTTAGGGCCAACAGAATGCAATTTCTGTCGTCTCCATTATGATTTTTTTAGCGTTTCAGTTGAAAAGCTAGAGCTTTTCAATTAAACAATTACAGCCGTTTAAAAAGAAAAGCAAATGCTTTACACCTTATCTATTCATTCACCTACCTACCTAACTACCCTACCTACATATTTACCTACCTACCTAGCTACCTACTTTCCTGCCTGCCTGCCTGCCTGCCTGCCTGCCTGCCTGCAAATATAATTAAAGTCGCGTGTCATCGAAGGCACACACGCAATATTAAATATAGAAAAGAAAAATGATACCCATTTTTGTGGCTTCTAAAAAACCGCAAATGTGTCGATTGAAGGAAAAAAAAAAAGTTGCACAGCCATGATGGCTTCCGCCAACTCTCTCCTCTATATTTCTTCTGCCTACCCAGTTCAGTTTCGGTTTTGGTTCCGGGCAGTTGCACTTTTTGACTTCATTAAAAATATATGTGACGCATTTGTAAAATATTTATTAAGTAGTGCTCTTCTGACAGTATAACGAATCGTCTGGCAAAAATCAAAAACAAACATTGGGGTGTTGTCAGTGTCCCTTTAAAGGGGCACTGACACCCCAAAGGTCGTTTTTTTTTTCTTAAACGATGCATGGTGTACGCACAAAAAAAGACCACAGCGCAAAAATATATATACGTATATATTTCCCACGCTCGCGCACCTTTTTTATCTTTGGCGCTCTCCTCTCCCTCTTCCCACCTCCTCGATTGTTTTTATTTGTGACGTAATAGATAATAAAATTTAGAAGCTTTGTAAGCGACATATCTACGATTTTTAATAACGGCATTCGTAACACTTTTTTTTTTGTTTAACGCAGTTGCGAACGCAGCGAGCGAAAGAAAATATCCACATCGAACTTAGCCGTGTCGCCAGGATCGCATTTGTTCCAACTCTTTGTTTTCTAATATCTGTCGGACACTTCCTCCATCCCTTGTAGTCGGAGGCTGAAATATTTATTTGCCAAAAGGCCCAAATGCCTACGAAATTCCGGAAAAGTGCAGATATACACAAGTAATAAAAAAATAAAAAAACGACGGCGTACTTTTGTTGCTCCTAAACGTGTTCCGCCCAACACGTTAATATTTCCTCTTTCGCAAGCCTTCTTTCTCTCTCTGACCGGTGTTGTTTACCGCGTCCACAAAAGTGGTGCCTCGATTGCCGCCTGGTGACGTCATACAAGTGTCATGCTGTCGCTGGTCGCGATCCTGGCGGCGTCACACAGCAGCGGTGGTATGTGCGGCAGACGCTCTCCAACTGAACAGTCCACGGAAACTTGGGCAGCCTGGAGTCGGAACTCCGTGACGACAGCGACACTCACGCTCGCTCCTGCGTTTTTTTTTTGTTTGTTTTTTTTAACATAATTTTTAGTACTGTACTGCAGGATCGCGATATCCGATAACATGTGACAGCCTTGCTTTTGTGACGTCATTTGCTGCCCCACTTCGGGACCACTTTTGTCGATGCACGGGCGGGATAGGACGCTAGACACACCGGTCGGAGACGCGTTCCAGGCACCGATGGATGGATCGATGGATGGATGTTAATGGCTATATACCCTTTGTAACGGGCGGCAGCTTGCGCCACCTATAGCCCAAGTCTAAAAAAGACAAACATATGATTCCTCTCGCCCTTCTACTAGGCTAATTTTCTCTTCCTAACTATCTCCAGGTAGTGTGGGATATCAACAACAGCCTTCTCTGCTACAGTCATCCTGACCGTAGCAGAGAAGGCTGTTGTGACAGGATTCGAATATTCTATACACCAACGTAGTGTTTCCAAACAAGCCCGTTTTGCCCACACCAGGTGTGAGCATTGCGCGTGCGCAGAAACCAAATTCGGGAGGCGTGAAGTGTTTGCGCATGCGCAATACCGACAGCAGCGCCACCGCAGCAGTGGGATGACGTCATTGAGTTGAGTTTGTCTATCTTTTGTCACGCTGCGACCTAATGGGAGCAATCAGAAAGCGTCAGAAGTGCACCATCATGGTGTTCGTCATCTTCTTGTACGTGTTTTATCATCGTTGAACCAATCATAGACAGAAAAAAAAGAGCCCTAGCGACTTGCACTTTTGACGCTTCCTGGTTGGTCCCATTCCCTCGAAGCGTCGGCTGCGTCTGCACTTGAGCCGAAGCGAAGCGTAGGTAGTGTTGGTATGGGTCGACAACTCGGTGAGCTACCTTACTGGGTATACGTTTACGCGGACGCCACCGAAGCGTATCAGATTGACAGAGGGCCAATCACGCGCAACCAGTCCTCTCTCTTCTGCCCAATCATTGTCTTCGTGTCCCAATTCAATGCGCTGCGTAGGATGGCGTCCATGTAAAAGAAACAACAACAACAACAAAAACAGCAACTGCCTTTGAGCACTTCATTCCTTTCCCTCTGCCTCGTTTATGTTCCGAGGTAGAGAGAGAGAGAGAAAAGAAGAGATTGCTACCGTCCGATAAAGACATCCGCACAGACGTTCACTGCGCCGCAAACAATCGCCAATCGAGCCTTTGGTCTCGCATCGACGGAGTATCATCGGAGAGTGCGTACATGTGACCCGCTTCGCCCCCGTTGCGTGACCGATCGTCCGCACGCGCCTCGGAGGGCCGCGAGCGTGCGACGGAGAACAAGGGGTGCCGACAAACAAAGGGACTTTAAAGGGCCCGGCGTCAATTTCCCAAGTTTCGCCGCTGCAGGTGCAGATCGCTCCGCAAGCCGCAACGGCGGATTCGGAAGTCGTTGACATTAGAACGGCTGAAGGGGCTAGGCATCGAAGTCACGATGTACTTCAGCCGTTGAACTGGATTGGGTTGGATTGAATTCTTCGGCCTCCCCTTTGCAGCCACGTCCGTGCTTGGGTCCATGGTTGACGTCATGCGCCCGGCTGGCTTCTTCTTCCGATCTTGCATTCTGAGGTATCATTCGGCGAAACAGCGCAAAGACCGAAGCAGCGAATAGATATTACGAATGAATAGAGATCGGCTTACCCTTCTCTATTCTGATGATGAGAGCAATAAAAATGCAAGCATCGTGCCGTGGGCTTACACTTGAGAGCGTGCTTTGAGGCGGTTCTGTTTCCGTTTCTGGTTCGGTTATGAGTGCCGCATGCGGAGATCTAGAGAACTGGCTCTGCTCGCTTTTAGAGCGCAGCTCTTAGGCGCTTGTTTCCGGCTCGAGCGGCGTCGCCGTCGGCGTAACCGTGAGGTCACGCCCCCCCCCCCCCCCCCCCCGAGGTCACGTGACCCCCCCCCCTCAGAACACGTGATTCTCAGTACCCTTCCCTCCTCCTCCTCCTCAAGAGCTGCGCTCTAATTCGGCATTACTTGGAGTTGTAAACGGCTTTCATTTTTTCTGCCGCGCAGTAGACGTTCGAGCGTTTGGACAGGCCGAAGCAGAGCGCGGGAAAAATCTCGGAGGCCATGCCAAGGGTACTGTAGTTGCGAGCATTGCCGCTTGGTGGCGTCAGCGCCTGACAATCTCGCCTAGTAGTAATATAAGAGGACTTTACGCGGCGCCCTATGGCCTATTCATAGCTTGCCCGTTACGTCATTCGCTACCCTGGCGGTATTTCATGTGCCCTGAACTTCTGTGAGTGGCGCTGGGGCGGGAGGCATTCAACGTCACGTGGTATAGAACATTCATTTTATTCGTCTTAAAACTGGTTTTTGTTTGTTTACGAGCGGACGACTGGTGTATCTAAGGTGCTGACACAATGCAGTCTCTGCAGAACAAAGAAATAAGAGCTAAAATTTTTTTGCAGTGCCCCTTTAAGTGGGATTTACCCGCTCGTCACTCAATGAGCAAATTTCGCTTCACAAACCTGAGTTTGAGGAATGCACGAGAGTGTTGAGTCCTTTGGAGGTTCATTCCGAAGACGTAAGGGAGGTCGTAAGGCGCTTTAATTTTCGCTTGTGAGCGCTGGAGATTTTTTTTTTATAAAATCTAGAATTATGACCCTCTGGGCTGTTTTAAGCGCATGTTGACGCCATTTTAAGATTACAATTACTTAAAAGTTAGTAAGATGAAGGTGACAAAATATATGCTAGTGCACACTAGAGGTGCGTCTTATATTCAAGACCATGCCGAGAAGATTAAACGTTGAGGTATTCGCGTGTTTGTGTAAATACATTTAACGGGACAGTATTCATTAGATTCATTTTCAATGGGCTCAACGAGATGGCGACATCAGCACCAAATGTCCTCCAAATCAGGGCATTTGTTGTTGTTGTTGTTGTTGTTTTCTCGAGTTTGTAGTGACGGCGGCTCGCGGGGCACGCGCCGTTTTGCCGACCATCCCGCCGAGATCAGTTTTGCCGGAGAATAGTCTATGGGTGCAATTTCTGTCTGCTGCACCACATACACGGGAAAGAAAAAAAAAATAAAACCAACGAGCGGCGACGGACGTCGCCTGTCATTGGTCCTTAAGGTTTATGAGGGTCCTCAAGGGCGAGCCGTTAGCACCAGCGAGTGACGTGCCATTAGTGAGTTCTTGCAGCACATTCACGCCGTCGTGGCATATACATTCTTAGATTCTTTGTCTGAAAGTAATAGTCATAATATAGTTACTGACAGGATCAGAATGACAGGGCGTCTCTTTCGGGCGCCCGGACTCCATCGAGCACGCGCTCGTTGCCTTCTTCTGTCCCACAGCCTCCTCTATACTCACAAAGCCTGACAGTTCGACAAAGGAGACATACAGTGCCCGGTCGCAGATTTGGAGCGCGAGGATCTGGTAGCACAGAGCATCAAAGAGCCATATTGCCGCGACCAGGGCTGAGAAAGCAACGCTCGGTAACGGACCTCCAGAAAGTTCTCGTTTATTCATGTACCGCACGTAACTTCTATCATTTATTCCTGCTTTTGTTTTCTAGAAAGTGCGTGTTCATTCTCGCCCGATCACGCGACGCTCGAGCCGCTTTCGCCGAATCTTCGAGATAGCGACGCACTCTAGATAAGAGGCCGCCCGCGACCTTGTCGAGTCAGTTTCGCCTCAGCGTTCGACCTTGCTGCTTCGCCGCCTTCGACGCCCGCGACGCTCTGTTGTTATTTTTCTATTTCCTTTTATTTTTGGCACAAGTTCGCCACATTAAACGTCTATTTCTTTCTGTGTATATATTGTTTCTTTTGGTCACCACCCCTGACATTTTGGTGGAGGTGCTGGGTACCGCATGCCCCTGCCGCGTACCCCTCCGAGGGCCCGCAGTCCAAGTCCGACGCCTAGCCCACGAAGAACCAACGAAAGCACTTCCGAGATCCGGTTCAGTCGTCGCACCCAAGGCCTACACCCGGAATTCGGACCTCTGCCGCCCAAGACTAAGCAGCCAACGAGACCAACGATGGACAGCCAGTCGTCGCAGAACCCGTCCACCGCCAGCGTCGTCGTCCTGCCCGTCGCACCCCGGACTCCGACGCCTTTCCACGGGGAGATCCACGAAGACATCGAAGACTGGCTGCGACACTACGAACGTGTAGCCCGCCACAACGGATGGACGACTGAGCAGTGCCTCCACAACCTTTACTTCTCGCTTGAAGGCACTGCGAGGCACTGGTTTGAAAACCACGAAGCCTCCTTCCCCACATGGGAGTCCTGCGTCGCCGAACTCAAACGAACATTCATTAACCACCATCGTCGCCAGCGAGCAGAGGACCTGCTTCAAACAAGGGTGCAGGGCCCCAATGAAAGCCTGACCAGCTTTGTAGAGGATGTTCTGCGTCTAAGTGCCCGAGCAGACCCGGAGGCCGCTGAGGAAAAGAAACTTCGAATCCTCATGCGAGGCGTCAAGGCAGAAATTTTTGGAGGCCTGGTTCGCAATCCCCCGACGACCGTCGATGCATTTGTGAGTGAAGCCACGAACATCGAGCGCGCACTGACGGCCCGAGCAAGCCACTACCACCGACTCGCCGGCGCGCCTACTTCTCCAACCGTCGCAGCTACACTTCCGGACCTGAGCACCACCGGTGTCGACAGCCTTCGGGATATCGTCCGGGATATCGTCCGGGAAGAGCTCCGGAAGATTCTACCTGCTGCAGATCGCCCAGCCTCACTCTCACTCGCCGACGTCGTCCGAGAGGAAGTTCACCGAGCTTTCCATCCCGAGGTTGCCGTCACCGCAACAGCACAGCAGGAGCCAGCCGTAAGCTACGCCGAAATGCTCCGCCGAGCACCATCTGCACCGCGTCCGTACATGGCGCCTCCCCGACGTGTGCTTCCAGAGCCGCAGCATTCCCGACGCCAGGAAGATCGGGCACACGTTCGTCCAGAACAAGTTGCGCCAAGGAAGACCGACGTGTGGAGGACGGCTGATCGACGCCCGTTGTGCTACCACTGCGGGGAAGCCGACCATATCTACCGACGATGCCCCTACCGCCAGCTCGGCCTACGAGGGTTCGCGCCCAACGACCCTCGACCACGTCTTGGAGAGCGACCTCGGGACATCGAGGACTACCTCCGCCGCTCTTCAACTCCTGAGTCGTCTCCCCGCCGAGTATTCCGTTCGCCATCTCCCCGACGCTCGCCATCGCCCTTCCGCCGGTCTCGCCGAGACAGCCTGTCACCCATTGCGTCCCGTCGGGAAAACTAGGCGCGGCAATGCCGGGAGGTGGTGTTGCCGAAGACGAACGATGCCAAGATCCTCCAAGATCGTCGGAGCTCTCCCACTCTAACGCCGCAACGCCCCGAAACGACGTTTCTGTAACAGTGTCGAATAACCTCAACGTTATCATCGACGGCCACGACGCGACAGCACTCGTCGACACCGGAGCGGATTACTCCGTTTTGAGTGGGAGACTCTCTCGTCGCCTTCGGAAAGTTACGACGTCGTGGGATGGACCACAGATACGAACCGCCGGCGGACACCTCATCACGCCTGTCGGCAGGTGCACTGCTCGCGTTGAGATCCACGGTGAAACCTGCCCTGTCAAGTTCGTCGTTCTGCAAGACTGTTCGAGAGACGTCATTCTCGGAATGGACTTTTTGTGTGAATACGGCGCCATCATCGACCTTGGGGAGAACAAGCTGACGCTTCGGAAACCTGTTCCCTCGGCGGAAGATCCCAAAGCGACGTTAGCTGCAGTGCGAGTCCTTACCAGCCACGTAAACCTGCCGCCGCTGTCCAGTGTCTTTGTCCCCGTCGGGACCGACGAAGCCACCTGCGGGATAGCACTGTTGGAAGGAAGCGTCCAACTTCTCCTTGGACGAGGGATTGGTATTGCAAGAGGCGTAACCGAGCTCCAGGACGGGCGTACCGTAGCCCTTGTCACCAACTTCCGGCAAGAGTCGCAGCACCTTACAAAGGGTACAGCTGTGGGCTACGTCGAGGAAATTCAGGACTCGGCCGCCATCGCCGTGATCTCAGAAGACGCCTCTCCGACGCACCACAAGGGAACCACGCCGTCAAAGCTCGACATCGACCCATCCCTCCCAGGCCCACAACGACGACAGCTGACTGACGTTCTCGCTGAGTTCAGTGAGTGCTTCGCCACATCGTCAAGGCTACGCCAAACAGCGGTTGCGAAGCATCGAATTGTTACTGACGATGACGTGCCCCCTATTCATCAGTCGCCGTACCGAGTTTCGGTGAAGGAGAGGGAAACCATCCAGAAACAAGTTCAAGAAATGCTTGACGACGATATTATTCAGCCTTCAAGCAGTCCGTGGGCCTCTCCAGTCGTGCTGGTGAAGAAGAAAGACGGAACCCTTAGGTTCTGCGTGGACTACAGGCGGCTGAACGCTGTTACAAAGAAAGATGTCTATCCGCTTCCCCGCATAGATGACACCCTCGACCGTTTACGCCACACCCGGTACTTTTCGTCGATGGACTTGAAGAGTGGCTACTGGCAGATTGAGGTCGATGAACGGGACCGCGAGAAGACTGCCTTTGTCACGCCCGATGGACTTTACGAGTTCAAGGTGATGCCCTTCGGACTCTGTACGGCGCCGGCGACTTTCCAGCGGGTCATGGATACTGTACTAACGGGACTGAAGTGGCAGAGCTGCCTCGTTTACCTGGATGACGTCGTCGTTTTTTCGCACGACTTCGACGAGCACTTGAAACGGCTTAGGGCCGTGCTCCAAGCCATCAAGACCGCAGGGCTCACACTCAAGCCAACGAAGTGCCGCTTCGCCTACGCCGAACTTAAGTTCCTTGGTCATGTCGTTAGTAGCGAAGGAGTACGCCCTGACCCCGCGAAGACATCCGCCGTAGCCGAATTCCCTCGACCATCGGACAAGAAGGCCATCCGCAGATTCCTGGGGCTGTGCGCGTACTACAGGCGCTTCGTTCAAGATTTCGCAAAAATTTCGGCGCCCCTCACACATCTTACGAAAGACGCCGTGAAGTTTCACTGGGCAGAAGAACAAGAACGGGCGTTCGACGAACTGAAACAAAGACTTCAGACACCTCCGATCCTCGGACATTTCGACCAGCACGCCGAAACCGAAATTCACACGGACGCAAGTAACTCCGGCCTTGGTGCGGTATTGGTACAGCTACAGGAAGGCACGGAGCGAGTTATTGCCTACGCAAGTCGGACACTGTCAAAAGCGGAGAAAAATTACTCCACGACGGAAAAAGAATGTCTCGCGGTTGTATGGGCGATCACAAAGTTTCGTCCGTACATATACGGGAACCCGTTCCGGGTGGTCACAGACCACCACTCGCTCTGTTGGCTTGCAAACCTCAAAGACCCTTCAGGACGCCTGGCTCGATGGAGTCTTCGACTGCAAGAATTTGACATGACCGTAGTCTACAAGTCAGGACGGAAACATAGCGACGCCGACTGCTTGTCCAGAGCCCCCGTCGAAACGCCAGACTGTACCGACGTGGATGATGACGAGTGTTTCCTAGGTGCCGTGGACACCAACGACATGGCAGGACTTCAACGAGACGATCCGGAGCTCCGCGCCCTGATTGAGCATTTAGAAGAACGAGGAAGTACCGTTTCTCGTGTCTTTTCACGAGTCCTGCCGACCTTCGCTATTCGAAGAGGTGTACTTTATAAGAAAAATTTTGGAACCAGTAATTCGTCGTGGCTTCTGGTAGTCCCCACCAGCCTTCGAGAAGAGATTCTTCAAGCCTGCCACGACGACCCAACTTCAGGACACCTCGGTTACAGCCGAACACTAGCCCGAATACGTGAAAAATACTACTGGCCCAAGCTGCCGAAAACCGTCCATCTCTACACGCGATCGTGCCATGAGTGCCAGCGACGCAAGAAACCGCCGTCAAAGCCAGCAGGTCGCCTTCAGCCGATTCCCCCTCCAACCAAACCGTTCCAGCAAATTGGAATGGATTTGCTGGGCCCTTTTTCACCGTCGACCCTGGGAAACCGCTGGATAATCGTCGCCACAGATTATCTTACGCGTTACGCCGAGGCGAAAGCCCTTCCTTCGGGGACTGCTGTCGAAGTCGCGAAGTTCTTCATCGAGTCCATCGTCCTCCGGCATGGCGCCCCCGAAGTCCTGATCACAGACCGAGGGTCATCGTTCATGGCGCAGTTAACCCAGGAGATCCTTCGTCTAAGCCAGACGGACCACCGTCGGACAACTGCATACCATCCGCAGACAAACGGGTTGACGGAGCGGCTCAACAAGACCATCGCCGACATGATCTCCATGTACGTCGACGTGGAGCACAAGACATGGGACGAGGTATTGCCATACGTCACATTTGCCTACAATACGGCCGTACAAGAGACCACAAGAGTGACGCCCTTCCAGCTGGTGTATGGCCGGAAGGTGACGACTATGCTAGACTCTATGTTGCCGCACGATCCAGTCGACGACGGAAGCGATGACGCCCAGGTGGTTTCTCAACGGGCAGAAGAGGTCCGCCAACTGGCAAGACTACGAATTCAAGACCAGCAACATGTCGACGCCGGCCGATACAATCTTCGCCGGCGTGACGCCCACTATCAACCCGGAGACCCGGTATGGGTGTGGACACCAATACGGCGCCGCGGTCTCAGCGAGAAGCTTCTCAAGCGCTACTTTGGACCCTACAAGGTGCTTCGCCGTCTCGGGGACTTAAACTACGAAGTCCTTCCCGACGGAACCCGCCCATCTGCAAGACGTCAGCCGCGACCCGAGGTAGTGCACGTCGTCCGGCTGAAGCCGTATTACGAACGATAGGACTCTCCACTCTCGTCGACGAGTGAACTGTGGACTGTGAACTCCGGCTAGCAATTCTGCTGTCCTTTTGTTTTTTTGTTTTCCGTTTTTGTGCTGCATCGGGACGATGCACTTTTAAAGGGGGGGATAATGCCGCGACCAGGGCTGAGAAAGCAACGCTCGGTAACGGACCTCCAGAAAGTTCTCGTTTATTCATGTACCGCACGTAACTTCTATCATTTATTCCTGCTTTTGTTTTCTAGAAAGTGCGTGTTCATTCTCGCCCGATCACGCGACGCTCGAGCCGCTTTCGCCGAATCTTCGAGATAGCGACGCACTCTAGATAAGAGGCCGCCCGCGACCTTGTCGAGTCAGTTTCGCCTCAGCGTTCGACCTTGCTGCTTCGCCGCCTTCGACGCCCGCGACGCTCTGTTGTTATTTTTCTATTTCCTTTTATTTTTGGCACAAGTTCGCCACATTAAACGTCTATTTCTTTCTGTGTATTTATTGTTTCTTTTGGTCACCACCCGTGACAATATCTCGGGGAACCTGGACATCAACGCACAGCTTTTGCAGCGGCGAGGACCCGAAACACACTTGTTCACTCGTCGGGAGAAGTGTATTTCGGCGCCTCGCCGCAGCAGGGCGCCCGTCACGTGGCTCTCCTCTCATCCGTTGTCTACCTTTTCTATTACGGCGGCCGCTCCTCGTGGCGATCTGCCAATCTTTGTCAGTATATAGGAGGCTATGGCTGTGCTTTGATTGCCAGTGCACCCTCGAAGCCCACCAGATGCCGAAGTTGTGTCGAAGGTATGCGGCACGCGATGGAGGTGAAACTGTAAGACCTCGCTGCCGCTCTTATCCTGTCAGTGAGTATAGACGCTTTACGCACGTGCTAGATTACAGCCGCCATTGCTGACCTTATCCTGTCTCACCGAAATCCAGAGCCGCTGAAACGGGCGTCGACGGGCCTCCACGAAGGCCAATACTGGGGAGAAGGACACACCGCATTCTAAAATGGCAATTACTTGGCCTGCTGGGGTAATGATGAAGTGCAGTAAGCGGAATAAAAAGAAAGCAAAAACTGGACATCGGTTATGGAGGCGCCCATGCACAGCTTCTGCAAAACGTTCATAAGCCAAAGATAACAAAGGGTAGAGCAATTTATTTTACGCCCAACCGAAAAACAAAACAACAAAAGATAGAAGAAAACGAAAGTAATGTTGGTCCGGGGTTGTAGAAAGTAAAACGGAGAAAGAGAGAGTGTGTGTGTGTAAACGATGGTTGTGGAGAGATAGGTATGCTGGAAGCAGGTGAGATTAATCTAGCTCGCATGGCTGGCAGCACCTCATGGCCTCCGTTATAAGGTCGCAGGAATGGTACCTTCAAGCCTGTTCACGCATAAGCGTTTGAGTGCGTTGCGGAGATTCGCGTCAAAATATGACCGCAAGCTGCCACGTTATGCCATGCGGTAGCTCGCTGTAGCGCAAGCTACCGCGTGATAGCTCGCTGTAACACATAGTCAAATGTAGTCACGCGCTACCGGGGTGATTCACACTGGTCAGAAAAGAGCCTGTCTGCATGTTAACACCTGATACCGCCAAAGACTTAACACCTGATACCGCCAAAGAATGCTCGAAGTGCCACCAAGTAAACTGGGCTGTCTCGCCGACGGTGTATCATTAAAGAAGGCCTCAAGACGACACCTTCAACTGTTACATTTTTTTAAAAATCTATAATAACATATTTTTTTGTCTCTAAAAAAAACGCAACTTTTTTTTTTTTTTTTTTGCAGCTACATTTGCGTCTGGTGACACGGGAAATAAATTTTGTCTCGCGTGAAGAAGAGCTGTGACGCGGAATACTGCGTTTGACACAGAAGTTCTACCTCCAGCCACCAATATAGAACACCTGCTCCGAGACTTATATTACACTCTAAGAAATGCCTGCGCGTGTACTTACCCGCAAAACACTCATAGAGCCAATCTCTGCGATCTGCGAAATCAGCTCGGCGAATGATGAGGCGGAACATCCATTTAGACCTAAAAATGATGTCTGCGCTGTGGCATTACGCAATGCAAAGCGTCATGGTTGCATTGCGTAATGCCACAGCGCAGACTTCATTTTGAGGTCTAAACAGATGTGCCGCCTCATCATTCGCTGAGCTGATTTCGTAGCTCGCAGAGATTGGCTTTTCGAGCGTTTTGCGGAGAAGTAGACGCTCAGGCATTTTTTAGAGTGTAAGTGGTGTACGAAACAAAGCTAAAGGATATCTGCGTTCTTTTTTTCCCGGGAACAAATTGTAAAGCAAGAAGAAACTCGTCAAAAAAAAAAAAAAAAAAAACAATTGGTCAAAAAAAAAAAAAAAAAAGATGGAGCAGTTGCAAGGCGTTAGTTACAACGACGAAGAATATATTTTAGATTAGCGAGTCAGATTTTTTTAGGGGCGAAGCTCCTTAGGGGCTAGCCATGTCCGTATATCCGTCCGATGTCCGGCGTCGGGTGCTCGTGCTCACGAGCACGTGAGCACGTGCTCCCGTGCTCGTGTAGGGCAAAAAAAAAAACGCATCTTTACGTGGTGAATGTTGTTAATTGGGGCGAAGCTCTGGTGGTGCTTGTCTGCGTAGACGGTGAGCCGCAGCATGCCGAGCCTTTCGTTCGTTTTCATCCACGTCAGAAAGAGAATGTCTGGTATGGAACGTGGTTATATACGCATTGGAGCATTTGACCGCAGCGTGACATGGATGAATACGAACGAAAGGCTCGGCATGCTGCGGCTCAGCGTCTACGCAGACAAGCACCACCATGAGCTTCGCCCCAATCAACATCATCCACCACGTGGAGATGCGATTGTTTTTTTGTTTTTTTTTTCGTCTTCCCCGAGGCAATTATAGTGCGCGCTGGTCCGAATTTGTTGCAGTCTATAGACCTTTGCAAAAATCGTCTTCTGCGCGCTGCCATCTTCGTCTGCTGGTCCGTGGAACGCCTTCTGAGCATGCGCTGTCGCTTCGTTGCGCGGTATATCAGACGTCGCGCGTTCGTCCACGGCTCAGTGACTCAGCATTTTTCGTCCAGGTGATGACAAGCGATGCAAATGTCTATACTACGTTTCACACCCCAAGTCCAAAGGTGACCGACGCTATAGGATTCTACGAAGCCAATCAAGCGGCACCAAAAGTGTTTCATCACGGCACTCGGCGTGTCTGTGGGCTTGTCATCGCAGGCTATACGCCAGTCACGCGCACAAAGAAGGTGGGATCACGGCACACTAACTGCGCGCGATTAGTTTAGCCCGTCGAAGGGAGGGGTGGGGGGTGCATACAGCGAACGCTTGAAGACGAACAGGCTCCGAGACGATACACGTGTTTGGCGCGCAGTGAACCATATGCGTAAAGACCCTTGATACTTTTTTTACAAGTAACAACCAATACAAATGACAGAGCAGGTTCCGCTGGAACAAAATGGCGTCATTCAGTTCAAACCTCTGCTGTGCGCCGCCATTCGCTTCTTAAAACCTGCACCGTCACGCAGTCGGCGCTTCAAAGAATGGAGCTACTTGTAGGAAGCTCTTATCTAGGGACTTTACATATGCGAAATGTAGAGCGCCATCTAGTAGCGCTCCGAGAACTACGTCCGCCATCTTGGTAGCGGCCAGAAAACGAAACCGGTGACCCAACGGGCAAAGACCCCATGTAAACAAGCGACCGCGCTTCGTGCTAGAGATGCGATGCCAACGCGTTGCTGCGTTCAGCTGTGGAATAAACTTCGCTTCGTGCCTGACGTGAACGCAAACAGGGTTCACGATTTTGTTTTATTTTTATTTGTTACTTGAGACGCAGCTTCCGACAAAAACAGTCGGTGACAACGCGAAGAAGCATGCGGACGTTATCGCGCAGCGTAAAGCCATTCACAACTGTTGAACTGGGCCCTAATCTTTTCACGAAGTTGTACCAAATTTGTTTGTGAACTTTTTAATGCGAAAGCATTAACTGGGGGTCCCATGGAGCGAACCGGCGCTATCAGCTTTTAAAGTCGCGCCAAACGGCACCTAATATCCCTTGAAGTCAATGCTATCTGAGACCAATTTGAGCTTTTTGCAACGCTTAAAAAATATTGCCCAGGGCACAGTTGCCTTTAGATAAACAAAAAAGTTTCCACAAAAAAAAAAAAATCTTTCGCCCCCCCCCCCCCCCCCCCCCCAGTAACAAAAAGACAAAACAAAAAAACTAACATTGCGTCACATGTATTGGCGTGGAGCAAAACAGTACGACTTCACGCAAATTCGCAAAACAAAAGAATTAAAAGTGTCCTCAGAGATGAGAGGCATGACGGCCTACAGTCCTTCCTTTGTCCACGTTGGGTGATTGGAAGTCAGAAAACAATAAAGTTTCCGAATCGCGCTCAGTGGCAGAGCGTCCATGCCCTGGAAGTGCTGAGAAACCGAAACTCAAGATACTTGACCCTATCAAGATGGCCGCGTGCACAGTGCTGCCAGACCACCAAGCAGTTCCGCATATCGTCCGTTGATTGGTCCCCGGGCGAAAAATGACGAGTCACTGAGCTGTGGACGCATGCGCAGCGTCCGTTATACTGCACAGCAGAGCAACCGCGCATGCGCAGAAGGCGTTTAACAGCCCAGCAGACGAAGATGGCGGCGCGCAGAAGGTAATCTTCGTAAAGGTCTATAGCGACAGTTAATTACGGTCGGACTGAGCGTGAAACTGAGTACATGCCCTTTTGCGTTTGACGCAAAGGCTCTGTATACATCCAGAAATATAAAATATCTGTTGCCAGACAAATTTTTTTTTTTTTTTTTCAAATAAATGGCGTGAGAAAGAAACAGCTGTCTGCGTTTTCTTCGCGCGACCCAAGACGTAAGACGGGAACAGCAACGTCAGCAAACTATAGAAAAAAGAAAGCGTAGAGTAGCTGAAAAGGGTTAGTTACGAACTTTCCGGCGACAAAGAATACATTTTAGATCGACGTGTGTGAGATTTTTTTTTCTTTTTTTCCCGAGAAAATTACGGGGTGTGCGAACGCGATTTTGTTGCAATCTCGGCAGCTGTGGCGAAGTCTTCGTGTCAGTCCAAGCGTGCAGCCGGCTCGCTCCTGACGAGAGAATGACAGTCATAATTAAAGGGGAGCTGGAACGAGATGTCGGTGCTCGGCTTTATGGTGCAGCCGCTGGAGGTCGCTTTTAGCGAGTTGTTTTTATACGCTGTATGGGCGCTCTGAAGCGTCATCTGGTGTTGACTTTTTGAGATTCGGAGGTCCTTTTTTTTTCTTTTTTCTTTTTTGCGCATTTTGAGTTTATTGTTAGTTTAGGAGGTGGACGTGATGCGTGCGAAAGGTGAGACGCGTTGAACTACACTGAAAAAACTCCCGTTTGTTGGTTGGTTGATTGAAGTCACGTGCCGTTTCTATCGCAAGATGAGAAAAAGCTTTGACGAAGATCGGCGGTACCGTGAGCGTTCATTTTACTTGATACTTTCACGGTTGTTTTTTTTTTTTTCATACAGTGTAATTTGTTGTCCACATCGTATAGAAAAACAATCAGTGCTGTAATTTTCCGGTCACTCAAGCTCCTGGAGCTATCCTTGTACACAATTGCAGTCGATCCTATAGGCGGTCTTTGACGGGAACCGCAGAAAGAAGTTGAAGTTAACCTCTGTATTCATACGCCGTCGGGTAACATTGTCCGCTAACATCAGCTTTACTATATAAGACGTCAATTTGCATGGATCCTGAAAGCCACGGTCACACTGCTGCTACTATACATCACGCAAATGAGAGTCTGTACAGACACTGTCTCAGGCACATACAAATGTCCTGTCAAACGTACAAATGTACGACGCAAACCTATGTTTCGAACGGACTTGAGCGTGTCCGCCATTTATTTGTCATCACGCAGCCAACACCGCGTCTCTCGCATATACGACGTACGAGCAGTGGGACAGTCCGGTTTAAAAATCGGAGTATGTACACGGAACAAGGCAAAGCGTCAAATCTCTGCGTCCTCGAGATTACCGAGTGTCCCCAAGGATGCCACACTTACACAGCTACTAAACAAGATACGCTTATAGAGAGACTCGATTCCCCATCCCGATTTTCTAGTGGGCGCCGCCATTTTGGTGCTACTAGCGCAGAACGGGCGCAATATAGACCCTTTTACAACAGTCCATCGAGCAACATTGGGGCGGTCGCCATTGCTTCGGCTTAGGCTAGGTGGCGCTAGCTACCGCCCGTTACAAAGGGTATAGCCGTTAACATTCATCCATCCATCCAGCTTGGGTCACGAAGCGCGCGATTGGGTCCGAGTCCTCGCCGACCGATGACGCAGCCCTCGTGTTCAATACGAGCTCAGGGCACGTGATCGAGCAATGGCAGACAAGCGTTGGCGCGGACTTTCGAAAAAAAAAAAAAAGGAAAAAAAGGGGGGGGGTCTATATTTGCGATTGTTACCATTGAAAAATGCCTCTTCCAGAGCTTTAGCTACACGGTGCAAGAAATTGCGGTCGAGATTGTTTTGCTCTGTCGTCGCGGACTTCTTAAAGATTTCCAGAGAACGAAAAAAATTAATTCTCTCGCGATTGCCGATGAAACTTCGGACACCTGGTACCAACGATTATACAGCACCAAGATGGTTGAGGCGTCGTTATAGTCTGAAGCGTAGGACTTATTTAGTGAATATATACTCGTTGTAACATAAAAAAAAAAAGAACGAACGTTTTGCGCATTATTAAAACGCTTCGCGAAGTAGTTCTCACACGATTTGGTTGTGAAAAAAAAAAAAAGAAGCGATGATTTTGGCTTTTTAGCGTGTGCAACTTGATAAGATAACGTGAAGGTAATCTAAGATCCACGTATATAATTATAAACGCAGACAAATGTTTGAACAGCACGGGAGGCTTCATTACACGACGTTTCGGGAAGAGGCTTCCCGAAACACACTTGAAGAAGGGAAGCCTCTTCCCGAAGCGTCGTGTAATATAGCCTCTACTGCTGTTCAAACATTTCTCTACGTTTACGTCTCTCTTGGTGAAGACTTGTTCATTAATACATAATTATAGCTGAATTCGACGCATAAAGTGAGAAATTAGGGGCGTTTCGCGAGGACCAGGATTTATTTTTACTGCGGTTCTGCAGGGGAAACCTAATCCCACTAAAGTGACAAGAAACAAAAATAAGAAAGAAATCCGGCAGTTCAGTTCAGAAAACGTTTAATGCCATTAAAAAAAAAAGATAAAAACACCAGGGGTTGGTGAATGGGGATGTGCGCCGATGACACTGACGAGTCTCAAACACACGCAGCATTCACGGGAACGGGTCTTTAACAGGCTTGCAGTCGATCGCTCTTGCTTTCTCGAGCACCGATGCACTGCAAGCCTGCTGCCAAAGGTACAGTACTTTGGTGGGCACGCTGTACTTTGCTGTGAATGCCTGGGGGTGGTCGGTGCCCGTTGTTTTCCGTTTGTCGCTCTTGTGGGACTACGCTATTCGCGACTTTAGCAAAACGGACGGCGCCTCGAGAAAACACTGAACTGGCCGGAAGTATAGACCCTTTCGGGAATTCAGTCTGGCAACTTTGGTCGCTATCATCATCAGAAAAATGGCATATGTGCCAGGCACGTAGCCAGGGGGGAGGCCCGTGGAGCCCCCCCCCCCCCCCCCCCCGAAATCTTCCATTTTGCTGGGACTACCTCTCCCCCTCCCCCTAACACAGCACTTCGTCATGTGCGCCCCCCCCCCCCCCCCCCCCCCCCGAAACAAAATCCTCGCTACATGCCTGATATGTGCTATACTAATGGCAGCCTTCTGTTTGCCTATGAAGTAAGAAGTCGAAGATGCTAGTAAGCAGATGATTCGTGGCCTATACATTCTAGACGTTAGTGCGACGTGAAGCAGGAATTGGATGCAAGAGCTGCGTAAGTGTTCATTTCTAACCCGGGACCAGTTGATATGCAAATTCCCTTAATTTATACAACTTCATTAGGCGTCTGTGAGGTTTGGCGCTTCGTTGTGACTTGTTGATTTTTTTTCGCCGTGGACACTGAGATTGAAAAAGAAGTGTACAGTGAAGCGCACATTCTTGTTTACCGTTGACTTGCGAAAGTAGCGGTGCCCTATAAAATGCTGCAGGCCCCAGGTTCATTGCCGCCGTTAGTACGGTAAAATTTAAATTGACATTTGAGTCGCCAGATGGCACTGAATTCTGGAAAGGGTCTATTGTAGCTTCCGTTACTGCTTGTTGTCAGCGGCCCGGCGCCATGACCACGGACGCAAAGCGAGAAAAGTTTAGTTGGTTGTGTCCGCAGCAACGAAAACGGCGGCAACGACGGGACCTCAGGCAAAACTGTGACTCGAATCGGCCTAACGAATTGGGTGAGCCTGCACCGTTTCCCTTGCTGCGCAGGGCGAACAGTTGTTCCGGTGACTCTGTCGTTCCCATCAAGTCAGAGTGTCGCCTAGGTAGCTCTGAACGCCACCTATGTAATCGCTTCAGCCAGATATTGTGGTATGAGCAACGCTTTACAGCGCGGTGGAAGGGCAGTAGGTAGCCTAGGCCTTCCACTGCTTCTCCGAAGAACAGGCGCCATATTGGTCGCGAGTAGCAATCCTTGTAGCCCGTTGGAGTCGCGATATCTTCGTGACGGCACACCACGCTCAAAATCTCCAACTTCGACCGTTCCGTTTGTCCCTTGACGCAGATTGTTCGGAGGGTCCGCTAAGCGAGGAAAGGCGAGGACGGCAGAGCAGACCACTACAGGTCCCCCCGTACCAGGGAAAACAATTCCCCGTCGATTTGTCAGCAGCGAGCGGAAGACGACGACGACGACAAGCGCTGCGCAGCGAGACAAAAAGGGCCACAAGCGACGCGTGCACTTTTGCGACGCACACAAGCAACATCCTCCTCGTCCTCTTCGTTCCAGCAGAGTATCCCCGAACACAACATTCCCCCCCTCCTACTTCCAGCAGGGCAACCCCGACTGAAGACAAAGGAACGCTTCCAGGCTTTCCAATGCTCTAATGGTTTCCAGAAAGAGGTTAATAGAGAGAGAACAGAGCAGTCGTCGTCCACATCCCTCCCCAACCAAAGCTCATCCGGGTGCCGTCGTGGCGCCATCCTTTCACAACACCATGAAAGCGAAGATGCATGCCGCGACGGAAGAACATCACCACCGCCAACAAAACAACAACAACAACAGCAACGACAACAAACAGAACAACAGGAGCAAACCCCTACATACGAAAACAACAACAGACAACAGAGGGGACGAGCAAAGAAAGCTAAACGTTTGGAGTTTCGGAGACCGAGTCCTCCACTTAACTGAAAATGGAAACCGCGGCTATAGTCTTCGTCCTTACTTAGATCTTGCCTTTGTTATTATTTGCGACGAGATATCTTCATTTCCGTGGCCGCCCGCTCGCGTTTGTTTGTTCTTCTCTCTGTTTACCATCGTGGCTGGCGGTTGCGTCGTCGCTTGTGTGTATTCTCGTTTTGGTTGGCTCTTGAAAAGGGGATCAGTCCGAGATTGACCCTGTTTCCTAGCGAGCCCAATTCAACAACATGCGAGAGCTCTCCGCGTGTGTGATGTCTATGTGTGTGTATCTGTGTGTGCGTGCGTTGGTCTGTGCGTGCTGGCCTGTGCGCGCGCGCGTGTGTTAACGTGATATATGTGTGTACATGTGTGTGAGCGTATTCGTGTGCGCGTGTGCTAGGGCTGTGTGTGATTGTGTGTGTGCGCACGTGTGTGTGTGTGTCTGTGTGTGATTGGTCGGACGTTTGGTCCCCACTTGCGACTTCCGCTTGCAAGGGTATGGCTGGGGTTCCAACAATGAATCCATTTGGATGTTCCGCCTCTTTTTATTTTTTCTTCGTTTATCCACCGCACCGCGGTTTCCGGGACAGCGAACGACTGCAAAATGAGTCGCTTATTCGTCGGCTGCTTTCTGGACACAGAGCTAGCATTCGCTAGGCCAAACGACGAGTCCCGCCACCGTGATGCTAAGAATTCGTGTACAGTATAATCTCTCTGTTAGGTGGACCCTCCGATCGGCATTTCAGCAAAATGCCGTTCGGGTGAGCGATTGTGAGCGTTCCACTTGGTACCTGCGAGGGTGTAAGATATATATTGGTGAGGACACCGCGCGCGTCGCAAATGCCAGATAAAGTCCTTCTCTCACCTTGGTTGCTACCGGCGTTACCAGATGGCTCCTCGATAAGCGGCTAATGACAGTCTGTCGCGGGCCCGGTTTCCCATGTTTCTCTATGCTTGTTTTTAAAAGTTGTTTTCTGGGCGCCTCACGCCATGAAGAAATTGGTGATTGCGCTACATGTGTCGCCTAGGCACCGCTTCGTCGCTGACCCTATGTACTCCGTTCGCCCTTCAGCTGAGTCTAGAAGCTCCGCCTTCAGCGCGAGCTCGCTGGCTTCCGCCGTGCTTTCGTTGCGCGTGCCTGCACGTTCACCTTGTGTTAACAAGAGCAGAAAGCTTGCGCTGAAGGTGGAGCTTCTAGTCTCAGCTTAAAGGGGCCCTGCAATGACTTTTTGACTGGTTTTTAATTTGCACTGAACCTGAGCGTACTGAACGCAGTAACTTAATCCAACTTTTCTTTTCTCAAATTTCGCCTTATTTTAAAAGTTATAGGCAAATTAGAATTACAAAAACAAGCAAAAAATAACCTCCTTCATGACGTCGTAGGTCCTGGCTTAAGTGGCCTTGAACTAGAGGAGGAGTAGTGAGCTCATCGAGCGCACACGGCTGCCGCACTCCATATCGACGGCTCAAGAGGGCGCCACTGAAGCACGTGTCGGATAGGCTGTATGAAGCGGGCGGCCAGGGCAGCTCGCATTGCATTTGCTGCGCGACTAATCACTAATTCGGCATAACACTTCATCGGCCACAAACGACTGTAAACACGGGGTAAAGATCAGTTCAGAAATGGGAGCCACTTCGCGCTGACGCACCGTCAAATGGCCAAATCGCCAGCAGGGCCCGCGCCGAAGGCCTTCGCAACGCTGGGAACCGGTCGGATTCTTGAGCCGGTATACGACCACAGCGCCGCCGCGTACATCCGGGACCTTTCTACGCTCCTCGTTTGTCGTAGCCTCATCCCACTAGCCTTTTCTAGTATGCGCCGTTTTTTTCCGCCGCTTGGTGGCGGGTATGTCGACGGGTCATTTCTCGTTTCCGTACTTTCTAAACTGCATTTGTTTCTTTTCTGATCTAAAATAGTGAACAAAAACTACTTTCATACATAATTGAAACGGTTCGCGACACTCATTTTGCATCTCGACTAAAAGAAAGCTCTTAGCGGCTTTGACCAGTGGCAAGCCCAGGACCAAAGACGTCACATTTTGCGCGCTTTCGGTACCGCGGGTCGCCCTCGTCGGTGGAGGAGGTTTCCGCGCCGTCCGGTTAAAATATGACGCACTGATATTTAGTTACTCTCTCCGTGCCCGCTGGCTTGCCCGAACCCCAAGAGACGTGGAAACCGCAAAAAAGGTAGATGCTTAAATATGATTGCAGGGCCCCTGTGAACGGAATATAGATGGTGACAAGGATAAGATTTCAGGGGAAACTCCTCCCACCCCTTCCCCGCTTTAGCAGAGTGAACGATGGAGAGGAGGTCGCCTCCTCTCCTCCATTTGCTCTGCTTAAGTGGAAAAAGGTGGGAGTAGCTTCCACTGAGCTCTATACCTGTCAGTGACAATACACACTCAGAGAGAAAAAAAAAAGTATACTCTTACATCCTTTGTCCCATATACGAAACCCCAAAACTTCAGTTGGGCGTACAATGCACTGGCGTCGAACAGACGACCCTAACTTTTACGAGGGGTGATATGTAAATATTATTTTGAATATAATCTAATTTTGTCCAAACTAAACCTGTGCACTCTACATAACAGGAGATCTGTCCGGGATGTTAAGTTTTTGCACAGGTTGGTTCATGGGTCCATAAGCAGTCATGCACTTCTTGCTTCTTTACACTTCCGCATTCCTGTCAGTGCAAACTCTAGAAATCTCAGTTTCTTACCCAGATATTCGTAGCCAACTTGTCATCGGCATCACGAATTCAACGTGTTTTAAACACGAAGTTTTGCAATGTTGATGTTTTCTGTACGAAATTGCCTCTTGTTGGTACAGGGTTGCTCTAAAATTTCCCCAACTGTTTACATGTGTATTAATGTAAGGCATATGTATAAGTTTTAAAACATGTGTATAATTTGAAGCACGCAAATTTGTGATGAATTTGTATTTTACGCCTCGTGCTTTACCTCAAAGAACGTTGAGCTGCATGGTAAGCACGCGAAAATAAACATTGAATTGAATTGATATTGAATTGAAAGTAACGGCAACGGTATTTTGATACCCCTAAAAGGACGGTAACCAACCTCAGTAACGCCTTCATGTTTAACGAACTCACGAATAACGCTGTCTTGTTACTTATTTTTCGGCTTAAAAAAAGGAAAAAAAAAAAAACAGTTTTAGCCTTTCCGGTCGTGTGTCCACGGGCCTGGAGTGTTTTGTTTGAAACGCAGTAAAATGCTGTACTTACGCTAGATCTTCCTAAAGCGAGTCGAATTGTTAATCATCTACGATGCCGGGTAATGTTCTGCCCGAAGCCATATCTTTGATTAAAAACAGCGCAAAAGACGGAGGACCAGACGAAGAAGTTAACACGGACGCAGCGCTGTCCCGAAGTATGTTTTGATCCCGAAGTATGTTTTAATACCAACTCGCCCGAGCCTCAAGTTTAGCATATCTTTGAGCTTGTTAAAATTAAATTACTGGACAGCAACTAATATACTAATTACATCGAACGTTATTCGTCTTGCCGAGATATGACCTTCAACACATACGAACACATTTTTTTTTCCTTGTACGATGCGTACTTTTATCAGGAACGATATTTGGCCCGCTTTCCAACGAACACCCCTTACAACGTCAGACGCATAAATAGCACTCGTGAGAGTTATATAAAAATAACGACAACAGTCTGACGCCAATGTATTTATTGACCGAGAATCGGCTTGGCCAATATAAAACACAGAGCTGTATACGCACAATTGGTTTCCGCGTAAGCCGAAAGTCGCCCTCTTCAAGTGGTTCCATTGTCCAGTTGCGAGGTCCCTTTAATTAATCCACCCCGTCACGTGTGTGGCCTTTCAAATCGGAAGAAACAAAAACGCGGGTAAAAAAAAAAAATGCTCCGCGGTAATTTATTTTAGAGACATCGAGGCGTATGTTTGCAGTGTTGTTCGATAAGCTAAATAATTAATATTCTAGGGTAGAGAATAAAGAAGAAAAAAAATTGGGTACAGATATTAAAGATAATTAAAAAGAAAAGAGTCCCACATGAAAAGCTAACAAGGAACGGAAGTTGAGACAGTGTTGGGAAAGGGAGCAGTTTCTTCACGCCATCCTTTTGTTTTTTCTTTTTTTATAAAATCAACAAAAGTTGGAAGAAAGAGTGTGATAAGCCGACAGCCCAGTGGGAGCTACACGCTCGTTGGGCCAATCAATCGCTGATCACTCATCACCTGGCCCCGCTCGCTGCGCGTGAATGTAGGTGAGAGCTTGATCACGTGGCCAAAGATGGGCGTGTGATTGGTCGAACGAGCACGTAGCTTGCTCCGCACTGTCGGCTTAGGGGTAAACGGAGCTCAGGCTAACAGGGCACTCTCCTGCCCCCGTCCCTTCTTTTCTTTTTCTTTTATCGAGTTGGGGTGGCGTTCGGGTAGAGAGGTTGGAGTAAATATTAACGTCGTAGCTCATTTGAATATTCTTCGCCGCGATGAATGGCCTTCTCGAAGACAGCGCGCTTCCGCGCGGACAAGATCAATTATTCAAGAAGAAAGAGCGCGCGAGGAGGAACGAGTGATGAATGAAGGAAGGGGGAGAGGGGCAACAAAGGGAGCGCCTTCCTTTGGGTGTCAGGAGAAAGACGGATTTCGCGGGGAGGTATCGGACGGAAAAAAGGGAGGAGTGAGAGAGTACTAATTGTAAGAGATAAATAGACAGCGGGGACACAACGTCCAATGGGGGAGATGGAGAGAGAGGAAGTAAAGAAAATGTGGCGTCGTGACGTGACGTCGTGCGACACTGACATCATCATCAAGGACGTGACATGAAGGGAGGGGGAGAAGGGGAGGAGAAGGAGGGGCATACCCTCCTCCGTACCCTTTCCTCCTCCTCCTCCTTAAGAGCTGCGCTCTAATTCGGCATTACAGGGAATTGTAAACGTCTTCCTTTTTTTTCGCCAAATTTAGCAGGCTACGACATACGTACGCAGGTACGTTGCCAAACCTCGCCAGTAATGGCTATCGTCGTAAACATTATGAAGTATGCGCAGATCGTAAGTGTATGAGAACTGCACGACAGATAGCGCCAGTTTGTGCTCTCATCGTAAACGGTCACAGACAGTTGCACTCGGTCCCGCCCAAATGAGGGTGTGTGAACCAGCCTTAAAAAGAACGGGAGGTGTTTTCGGGTTTCACAAAAGCTAAATGCCGGAATACGTGGACAACAGAAGATTAGGCGCACCATCAAAAGCTCTTGCCCCGGGTCGGTCGTAATCTTTTCCGTGGTCTTCTAAACTAAAGCGGGCGACAAGCTGAGAGCCCAGTAACAAACGCTTTTCAAGGGATTCATATCACTCCGCCAGCCGATCGCTGGCCCTTGTATTCATGGCGTCACTGATGTCCCACGGCTTGACGAACTATCTTTTCCCAAGATGGCAGCGAGCGCGGTTGGCAATGGCGAGAGACGCCAGATTCTCAGAGACTCTTTTCTTAGCTCTTTATACCAACCCGGGTTTACGCGGTTTACGTTGCAAAGTCGAGCCTGTGTCCGGTTCGGTCTGTGGTATGTCTTCGAGTGATGACGTGACATCCGAGCGGTCGTGTCGCCGGGGAGGTACTCAGTGTGCCCGCTTCGTCGAGCCAGTAGGCCCGTAGCAACTGCCGAGGCTACTGTCGACACACATCGCCAGCTCTGATGGCTTCTCTTCGTGAGAGTTCTGCCTGGCCCTGGCTCAAGTTATGTTGCCACATCGTCGGGGTATGAGCGTCCCTTTGCATTAGTTTCTGTGGGGCAACCAGAAAATGCATTGGTCACCGCGCGGTACGCTGTGTGAGAGGATCTCATTGACGCCATCGCCGTGCTGCCTCACAAGACTCCGTCTAATACTCTGCTGGCTTTAATGCATAAAGGATGCCAAGAAATAACGCCCTCAAAGCGGTATTTATTCATCTGTGAAAAGTGGCGCCCACGTCAACCCCTCGCGACAGCTTGGGTTCACGTGACGCTGCTTTCCCATTTTCGTTCTCCCACAACTACGCATGCGTCGTTGTTGGCCTATGGAAAAGACTTGTTGTGTTGACCTCGGTCCTTCGTAACCGTATACTATGAAGCACAATCACTACGTCGGCGTGAACTCACTATCGGGGTGCGGCTTATATAAAGAAATGAATATTATCTGATAGCGCCCATCAAAGCCGCCGCACAGACACTCCATGGCCCAGTATCCACCATGGCCGCTGCCGCGAACCGTTGGACGGACATGTGGGTCCAACGGTTCGAGTCTCGAGTGTGACCGTCGAACGGTTCGGTACCGCGAACAGTCTGACGTAGTATCGTAGTAAGCGTTGTTGGTGAAGTGGTGGGGAAAGTGAGAGCCAATCGTGTACGTGCGCTGGGCGCAATATACAAACTCGAGGTGCACCACACGCCACCTCCGAGGCGCCTCTGATTGGTTCAGCCACTGGGCGACTTGGTGACCGGTCCGAAAAATCGGCCTGGAAGCGACTGCTCCCAACCGGTCGCGTTTGCAATTTGTGACTGTCGCTACTACGACAGAAGCTGTCGCCTGACAGTTGCGACTTGCAAACGTGATCGCGCGTTTAGCCTGCAACTGACTCGCACACAGTTTGATGAATGAATGGATGCATACGGCTGAAGCTTTCAAATTAGATGGCGGGTTGTGCCACCTATAAAGCCAGAAAGCGCAGTACTCCCCACCGCAGCGCCACCTGGGGATCTAATCTCCAAACCACGAACTACTCAGTACACTCATCTACTCGAGTCTTCGTACGTACACGAGCACATTCTATGCATGTCTTGCATGTGACGTGGTCGAAAAATGTATGTTGGGCATTTCTGTTTGTTCTGGCCGAGAGGAACAAATTTCGTGGATAGTATTGTATCCTACCAAAAATACTCGCCCAGCAGCAAGGCCACCAGAATGAAAGCGGATGTGATGTCACTGCAAGTCATGTGCAGACGGCTCGCACCGACGTCATGTCAGCGGCCATTCCGGCGGCCTTGCTGCTGAGCGCGTACATTCCGCATATGGCTTGTAGTGACGTCACATTAGCTCCCATTGCGTTGGCCTTGCTGCTGAGCTCGTACCATTCTGCAGTATTCATCTCTCGCTATAACACGCTATTGCTGTTACCAAACATGGACGGCCGCTTGCGTCCCAAGCGACTACCGGTGGCTCAGTCTTTGCAAGCCTGTCGAGCTTGCTCGTGTCCCAGTGCTGGAAAGCATAAACGTTAGAGGGACAACAAAGTTGGAGATTTAACGAAGGCCTTCGGCTGCACAATTTTACGTCTTGGAGGAGGCAAGTTGGTTTGCAAGAATATTCGAAGATTTTAAACAGATCCCCCACTTCTTCGGTCTTTTGGCGTTCACCTGGAGAATTGGTGGTTAAGCGTTTCATCGACATTTCAACCGGCGCTGTCAAGGTGGGGAAGTTTCCTGGAACGTCAAAAACTGGAGCACCGCCTTGTGGCGTTTGCTATAAAAAGTTGTTTTTTTGGCAGGATTAATGGAAAGGACTCGGTGGCAATCAGTGAATCGAACGACGTTTCATCAACACGCCATGTTTCATCAACAGATTGTTTCATCGATAGCTCTGATTAGATTTTTTCTGTAATAATTCTTCATCAGACTGTCGCCGCGAAGCGGCGTCTACGAATGGGTCAGGTGGATTCATATTTTTGTAATGGGCCACCGCAGACTGTCGCCGCGAAGCGTCGTAAACGGACGGCTCCGATGGGTTAACACGCACCCCAGTGATACACGCGCGACGAATTGTACACTACAGCGTGCAATTCGCGTAACAACCATCAATGAAACGTTAGTGTCAACGAAACATCTGTCCATGAAACGTGTGTTCATAAAAAGTTGTCCACGAATGGTAATTCCACGAAACGACTTTCGACGAAACGATAGGGACCCGAAAGGACCACCATCATTGACCAGCAAGATTAAATGACGTCTTGTGCACGTCATGTACTCAGCACAGTCGAGAACTAACAATACATATTGCAGATTCCAATTCTGTCTTACGCGAGACAGTATTAAAAAGAAATTCGTACGTCAAACTTGTTTGACTGACAAAGGGAAGGAATGGTTTGCTCGGGAGATTCCTGCGACCAGTACGAACGCCGCGCAAACGTCCAAGGACAACGAACATATGAAGGGGAATTGTAGGACGACCTCATCGATATCTTCCTTCTTTTTCCGATTCTCCTCCTCCTCTCTCTCTCCCAGCGGTCGCCGTAATATAAGCGCATATCGTAATGAAAAGGGGGCAACGACGGAAAAGAAATGCTTCCAGCGGCTCTGCTTATTACAGGCATTAGCATTATGATGTGTGTGCCGCTATCTTCTTTTCCTCTTCAGTCATTTCGATCTGTTTCGATTGGCGTCCTTGTGCGGCTGTTGCGACGTCTTGAGACCGTTTTTCATCCTCTCGCGGATAAAATTCTGGGAATAAGAAAGAAATAGAAAGGGGCCCGGAGGGGGTGGGGCGGAGAGAGAGAGACAAGATGTTATACATTGTGTACGATAAGAATTGCTTTGTGTTTTGCCGAAATGGTAAATTAAGATTGCGTCCGCTTCCAAACTGGGCGGTACGGCGTGTTTTGATTGCGTCATGCGACCCGATTGTGTGCGCGAGTGCTCTCGTTAAGTTTCCGAAAATAAAAGATAAAGTGCAGGGAAATGAAAAATAATGTTTTAGAGGAGCTTCAGCGAGGAATTATGGTTGTAATATCGGGCCCCGTGGACAAAAGGGTGGTGCATGCACTCGCTCCATGGACTGGAACTAAGAAATTGATCGCTCAACTTCCGCATTCTTGTTTCTTTTTTTTTTTTCTGGGGCGGGGGGGGGGGGGGGGGGGGGGACAGGCAAAAATCGTTCCATCCTGAGATGCCTTCACACCCCTTATCCCCCAACGCTCTCAATTTTGTTGTGTTCTGTCAAGTTTTGCCTCAAACCTCTGACCGCGAGCGTTCGATCGTTTTCTGCGCAAAGGATCTCGAACGAGTGCGTGTCTCAACATGCAGTTTGTCGAATGTTTATTCGCGCGTTATTGTTGCGATTTATGCTTTCTACGTACTGGTTGGTTGCTTGTCAATGTAGTTCGTAAATAGAAAGAAGAAAGGTTCTCTATAATCGTTATAATTTTTCGTCCCAAGCATTTAGGAGAGAACCCCGAAACACAACTGGCGAGAAAGGTACTTTTATAGTGATGCAGTTTATGTTCTACGAAGTCTTTAATCATTCACTTGCTTTCCGTACTTTTTAGGGATGACACGCAGCTTTTTTTTTTTTTTCTACTGAATATTATTTTATATTGTTTTTTATGCCATTATGTCGTTCTTCCCTCTCCTCTCTTCCTTCTTCGCAAGCTCTCTTTGATTCGTTTTCAACGAATAATCGGGTATAGCAAGAGCAACTAACTGAACTACTCGCCAATGTAACGTTCGGGCGCCTTGGAAAGTCATCGGTGTTTTGTCATCACTCGCTAAACTTTTGTGAAGCTAATGTTGGGCGACGGCATTAAGCGGGGCGATGCGTAGTGTCCAATTTGCGAGTAAGGTCATGTCATACTATCCCCCTTGGTGTTCCACATCCACACTGCGGCATTTTCGTATGTAATTAAGTTTTCTTTATTTAGCCCAAGGGCATCCTTGCGGATGCATTACTTGAATGAGGAGCTCGAGAGATACACTAAAGGTTATATATAAAAAAGAAAGAATCTAAAACACATTTATGTCATCTTTGGAGAAGCTCCTACGGGATTTGTGGATTATCGTGTTTTGGCAAACCTAAAGTTACTGGATGCTAAGAAAGCAGCACAATTTCCTTTTCTGCTTGCTAGCCGGACACAAATCAGATACTAACATACAGACGACAAGATCCTAGCTAGGCGATTAGCTGATCGGTCTCTGTTGCCATCGCCATTTCGCTCCTTCCGACGAAGCTACTAAAGTGTCATCTGAACCAATCGCGTAAGGTCGCTATGAAGCGTCGTCGTTCTGTAAGCGTTGTGCCGCTATAAGCGTCTGTGACACTGTGTATGAAATCAACTTATGAATTACGCTCATCTCCACAGATCTCTCACAACGATGTTGCTCTTCTAGCGTATTTCGAGGCAGGGAACTTATTTTTCGATGTCTCTAAGCACGGAGGCCGCCTGTGGTGGCGGCGCGGATATTTGCGCTCGTTACGCCACCGTGTGGATAAAAAGAAATCTCGGTGTATAAGAAATGTCCTTATAAAGCAACATCCCAAGTAGCACAGAGTTGGCCAATCATTGGACAATGGCTGGCAATGGTCCTTTGGCCAGTGGCCAGAGAGTAGCCAGCCATTGGCCGATGACTGGCCCTTTTCTGGCCATTGTGGCCAATGGCAACTGCCCATCAGCTATTGGCCAAGCATTAGCGGATGAATGGCCCTTTTGGCCACTGGCCAAAAGACCATCGCCAGGTATTGGCCAGTGCTCGGCCAAATTCTGTGCTGCTTGGGATGTCACAGGGAGTTCGGATCGGTTCAGCAAGAATGGAGAGGTCAAAGAGAAACTGCTCATTGCACGAACCCAAAATGGCGACCAAAGACGGAGCTCGACGCTATACTTTCCCACGATCCAGGGACTTTAGGCCAACATAAGTTTCGCTTTGGCGGTGATATCCGACAGCAAAGCGACCATCGTTGCGTTGTCGACGCGTCACCCACGTGCGATTTTGTTCATACACGGCACAGAAGTCTTGTTCGTCTTGGTCACACCTCGTGCTGCAGTCATGGGTGTCTGCAGAGGGGTGCAAGGGGGGGGGGGGGGGGGGCAGTTGCTCCCCTCTGGAATTTGGAGGGGGTGAAAGAGAGGGGGGGGGGGAGCTGCACTCACATCAGTTTAAGGTTATTCCGGTGGTTTTCTAACTTCCCAAACCAACTGCATTTCTGAATACCATGAATTTACTGTTCCCAACATGCTATTCAATACCTGGAAATTCAAAATGGCTATTAAAAAAAATCTATACAAAAAAAAAAAAAAAAAAAAGACGCCGAGGAAGTTTTGATTACGCCGCGAGACCGGCGAAACTTGCTTTCGACGCGTTTTGTCTTTTTCCTGCGGCACTGCGCTTCCGTAAAACTTTCCACGTGTTCTCAGCGGCAAGTCTCGTGGCTTACACAGGGTTTTAAACAACTTCTTCGGCGAATGATGACGTACGAGTAGAAACCGTGTCTTCAGCACGCTGCCGCCAGCCTCCGCAACGCTCCAAAAACGAAATTTTTTGACATGCAAGATGGCCGTCCGGTGGCTTCACTCGCGAAAGCGGGAAACGCGATCCAGTAATCGTCATAGAGATCAGTGGTTTTCAGCTCCAAAATCCAGGGCACGCCCGTGAAAGCAGGTAGAGAGTAACGTGAAAACGTGCTGAAAATAGCCAACATCGCCGACGGCCCACAAAAATAGGTTTC
This sequence comes from Ixodes scapularis, assembly GCF_016920785.2. Lineage (NCBI taxonomy): Eukaryota > Metazoa > Arthropoda > Arachnida > Ixodida > Ixodidae > Ixodes > Ixodes scapularis. Next base: position 201,389 of record NW_024609935.1, read on the forward strand.
TCAACATATCGCGCTGCAATTTACTACAGTGGTACAGAAAGGTGGTGGAAGTTAACAGTAAAAAAAAAAAAAAATGAAGGAATGAACACACCTCCTTCAAAATAAAAATACATAAAGAGCAAAAGCTGTTTTGCATGGGCAATCTACGCCGCCACTTCGCAGACGATGCTCGTGTAGTGAGAAGTGCTGCCGACAGATGGCGTGCATCGCGTCGAGGAAGCGCCGGCCGATTCGAGTTGATAGCGGACGATCTCGCAAAAGTACCCGAATCGGCCGGCGCTCCCTCGACGCGATGCACGCCATCTGTAGGCAGCACTTCTCACCACACGTGCATCGTCTTCGAAGTGGCGGCGTAAATTGACCTTTTCCACATACCGACGGCACCAGGCGGTGGCTGCACGAACTAAAAATCGAGAAAGTGACCTACCTGCGCTACCAATCGATTATGGAGGCTACACTACCAGTTTCTTCGCTTTCTGAGCAGCTGCGCGTGCCCAGCGCTCGCGACTTTAAAGAGGGGAATCCGTGGCGTCCACCCAAACGTCGTGTTTTCCTTTCCGTCGAAGTTCTTTTTTTGTGGAACACAATTATATATATGCTGCAGTTACGTGTTCTCTTCGCTTATATACAACCTCCTTCCGAATTTCCTCGATTTTTCGTTCCGACTTCCGCCGCTTGGCATCGGGCGCTCGCGCGTGCGCAGAACGCTTCTTGGAAAAGGTCCATTGACCAGAAAGTGTTTTCTTTTTCTTCTTTGTTTTTTGAACGAGGTAAGTTTATTCTTTTATATTTTTCACTGTTAACTTTCACCACCTGCTCTCACCTCTGTAGTAAATTATAGAGTACGATACTTTGAGAAACCAGTGTTTGCAGGCCGTTTCGTTAGTTACATGCTGCCGACACTGACAGCATAAAAGGGTACGGAAACGAAATTTCAGGGCTCATGTTATTGCTCGTGATGTGATGTCGCTCTTGTGTCTTGCGCCGAGTCGTGGTTAGACCGTTCTCTCCTTTTCCCATGAATGCCCCAGACGACTCTCAAAACAACGGACCAAAGTTGAGTTCAGCTCTCGAGGCAAACAGATCAAAGTTGAGTTCATCAGACACGCGATGACTTCAAAAACGAACGAAGTCCCACGGTATGTGTACCCACGCATCCGCTGGTCCCAAGGCAGCCGGCGCCGTCACCCGCGATCGTGTGTCATAAGTGCCGCTGTTGCCGCGGTATCAGATGCGCATCCTGTTTGCGCGCGACCACCAACATGAGACGCCGAAGCCGTTCAGGGACAATAGTACCTAAAAGATAAGGCCCACGCGTGACATCGTCGGCGGTGGCCCGTTCCCAGCGGCTAACGCGCTCAAGTTCGACGAGAGCACGCCGCAAAGCGTCTCGGCGTCGACGCGAGTGTGAGACGCTGGAAGAAGCATTGGCGGCGACGCTGACGCGAGATAGGCGACGCTGCCTCGAGTCACGACTAGTGACGTCAGCGTGGAAAGACGCATGCCTTTTTTACTTGGTTGTATTGGACGAGCGTGGGGCGGGGCTGGCAACGAGAAGCAAACACAAAAAAAAACCCCGAAGAAATCCCAAGTCGCGCGGTGCACGGTCTGGTTGAAACAAATGTAACCACAACGGTCACGAGTTGGCCCCGCTGCCACCACACATGCCGAAGAGTCAATCGCTTACAATCAACTACGAACGATCGATAATTGTCCAATCGACCGGAATCGCCCGCGTAACCTTACGTGTATTCATTTTGGGTTTGTTCTTTTGCGTCGATTTGAGTTTGTTTATGATCATGAATCAATCGCGATCGCATATCCAGGCGTACAGACGATCGGTCATCGCAACGCGGGCACTACATAAAAAACTAATCGATCGTAATAAATGACGCGTTCGGGAACCGGCGAACGTTGGGGTCGTCGGCGTGTTCGACAAAGCCACGTCGCTTCCTCCATATGCCCCCTGACTAATTTTCAAAGTGTGACTGGTTCTTTATGGTTTTTGGTGCAGGCACAGCCGACGAGTGGTGCACTTCCTTTTAAGGAACCGTAGCCGGCGTAATGATAGCGTAGACAAGTGTAGGCGGGTGTGGGGATCGAACCGATCGAACCGTTTAACCGTTTATACTCGGTTTCGCCTTACGATGGATTGCGGGGACGCTACGAGCCATTCCTAGCCAATCCAGCTCCGTGAATGTACCACGTGAGGGGCTGCGACCTTTCTGAAGGTCACTTGACAGTCTGACGCTCACAAGGCATCGCATTGTCTGCAATATTGCTGTTGTTTTTTTTGTCTATGCTGCTGACATTCTATATGGACACCATGGCAGGAAATACACACACAAACAAAAAATAGCCAAAACAAATTATTGAATTCCACTGCATTCAACTTAAAACGTAGTCAGTTATTCTGAACTGCTAACAGTTTTAGGGAGTTTGTTCCATTCGCCTATCGTGACAGGGAAAAAGGACGCTTGAAAAGATGTATAGTCCTTCGAAATTAAGAATTTATAGATGGTGTTCTTTTTTCTCGTATATACGCCTATAACTTGGTTGATTGGCGAGTAGCATGGTTCAGTCACAGTCACAAGTTGCCACGAACTCTATTTAAAACGAATTTAAGCCGATCTATTCGTTATCGTGTAAGTCGCACAGTACAACGAGGCATACGTTTCAGAAATTGAAGACATAAAACTGTCGCGATTGAACGCGAACCGTGACGCCGCGGTCAATACATAATTCAAAAGACAGTCAGCAGACATGCTAGAAACGTGCATAAGTCAAGCATGCTTCGAACATGCTCCTGGTGTGTCCGCAGGCCCTTCTGTCACCGTATCTGCAGCTAACACCGTGCATTCTGTATGTCGTGTGAGAAGTGTAATTGCAGCTTAGAACGACCAGGATTTTTCAACTTGTTCCTCCTTAGCTTTAATCCTTAACTCGAAAAAAGCTTGAAAGACTATATACTGTACATAGCGCGTTCTCGGGTTTTGGTTTTGTTATGAGCATGACACCACTGTTGTAAATAAAATTTTCTAAACACGAAATGAAAAATCACGTGATCGTGACGTGATTGGGCACCGGACTCGATGACTTCGAGCTTCCACGAATCCGAACCTTCGTTGACGGATCGATTGTTGACGAGCGCATTGTGAATTGCAGTGCTGTGGGGTCCAATCCGTGAGCTGGGTTCGGCTGACGCGTTTTGGCACCGCGGATGCACCACAGTAAAGAGGCGGAGGGCTCTCGAAGGAAAGGAGGTAAGAAAGAGTTCGCTATCCATTCAAATCTTCGTAGCGAAAAGCAGGTCTTTCGCTTTCTTCTCTCGCGTACTGGTTTTCTTTTTGGCGCACTACGCGATACGCGATTCGTAAAATCCCAATTTATCCCGGCCCAAAATTAATTTCACGGCCCTTTTAATGCCCTATTATTTATTTATCTATTGCGTAACCGCGAGCAGGTTAGAACACAACTTGGTGTCGGCATTCCACACACCATCTGCATACGACTGGTAACATCCGTTGCGGTCCATCGTAAGGTACAGAAAGCGAGGGAGAGGAGGAGACGATCGTCAGAACGCCGAGCTCTGATTGGTTGGATTAGTGGGTAGACCTAAAGCTAGCTGCCGTTGTCTCCACTGCACTGTCGAACAGAACGCGGAACGCCGGCGTCCGGCGTTTGGTTCCCGGATCGGAGCCCGTTCGACGAGCGCAGCGGAGACAAAAGCAACTATAGCTTTAGGTCTAGCCACTAATCTATCCAATGAGAGCTCGGCGTTCTGACGCTATCCCCCCTCCCCAGCGCTCTCTTCTCCTTTTCTCCCTCAGTTTTTCACGCATGGCCATTCGCACATTCCGATGTGGTCACGGAGCCGTCCTGAAGAACGGCTTTACTAAAAAAAAAACTAAAAAAAAACGTTGCGAGTTGAAGGAGAGAGGCGAGGATAGGAGGATAATGTGGCGGCCTACGCGCGCCCGCCCCGTACCCGCGGTAATCGAGCGGGGTGCATGTATGGAGAGAGCCGAAAACAAGCATGCTGCCACCGGTCGGTCGCCGCGTTCCCACGCTCATTACGCTAGCCTTACACGACCCGCACAAAATCGCAAACTTAAAGGGCCGACGTCCACTCGTGTTCGCTCCTTCTTCTCTCTCTCGGGGGTTTGATACACCCTCCCTGAGGAGCGGAGATCAGAAACGCAACAGAGCTCGTACACATGAGAAGGTCGTGGTCAGTGTTGTATACGGAACGGCGTTCTTAACAATGACGTTCCTGGAACCTGTTCCTGGAACATGTTCCGAGTGGTGCTGAAAGTGGAAGCGCGCGCAGCATTCCAAAGAGACCATGGCGTGATGTAATCTGTTTCTAGACCACACCCTGCCGTATGCAGCACCCGAAGGGAAAGCACCGGTCACCCACCCCAGGAGCTGAAAGACTTAAGGGTCATCTTGCCCTATAGGCACCACCCGAAATAAGAGCTACCGCATTTAAACGCGTTTGTGAGAATGACCAAACATGCAGCAAAATTGTTTTTACTAGCCCATTAGCTATAGAACAAACACGACATGAAAACATGTAAACAGTACTGGTGTGCACGCGTATCCGCGCGCGTGCACACACAGATGCGTTGCACCCGCAGGGATCAGCACATTTGGTACGCCTCGCGAAATTCGAATTCGAAACTCGGCACGCGAAACAAAAAGTTTCGTGTCTATTTTTTGAGAGCTCGACTCATAGCTCGCCAAGTTTAAACATTAGAGCAACATCGGCGGCCATGCTCTTATTCTGGCCTGCTCTTCCGATACTGGTTTCGAAGCTCGCTGTTATATGTGGCGTGGTAAACAAAAAAAAAAACAAAAAAAAAAAGAAAGAAAGAAAGCTGCCGAGAACGTCATAAGGGACGCTGGCGAGGAGCAGGAAAACCGTGATGAAAGACACCTTGAACGAAATATGCGAACGATTATGCAGTTTCAGTTCGCATTTAAAAACAAACAAACTTTTCCGTTTGATAAAAAAAAATATGAAGCAGACGAATGTTTGTTTTATTTCGTCGTCTGCTATCCGTCCGCGCGTCCCATGCGAATCCCTGTCGGGGGCGGAAGGCGCGTAAGGAGGAGCGAACGAATAGCAGACAATGAAGTAAAACAAGCATTCGTCTGCTTTTTTCGCTTGCTTCTTCTCGCGAACTGAAGCTACAAAACGTGCACAGACACAGTGCACAGCGCCGTGTCCGTGCACGTCTCGCTTCTTGTTCTTCGCCAAGTTTGCGCTGTTGCCACCCCGGTGAGATGATCAAGCAACTCACCCAACTTTCTGCCTCGTTGTTTGTGAGTTCCCCACACGGCCTGGGAGCGAACTTGCTAACGCGTATGCGCGCTCATATATGCCTACGCACACAAGCTCCTCTTCACTCTTCCGGTTCTTCAGTGCTCACCGAGTTGCCGTACCACGACCAAGGTGTGAGATATATGTAAAGGTGGGGAGACTGCATGCGCGCGTCGCAGCTGCCACATAAAGTCCTCTTCTCGCCTCGTTTGCAACCCGCGACGCCAGATGACTCAATGCATTGCTCGGCTAGCGGTCGCCTGTCGCGGGCCCGGTTTCTCTGCTTTTCTTTGGGAGACACGTTTTTGTGGTAAATTTTTGGGTGTGCCGCGTCGTGTAGAACTTGGCTCTTGCGCTACGGGCGTTGCTTAGACAGAGCTCCGTCATTGACCCTAGAGTTTTGTGCCTCGATGGCGGCGAGAACTGTTAAGCCAGCGTCTGTCGAGGTCAGAGCAAACGCTACGGGCGTAGAGCGCACGCGTATACACACCTAAGGGTTCCGTTAATTTTTCTTGTGCGTCAAAAAAAAAAAGAACTCAGTCCCCGAGTTTGATGCAAAATCGCTTCATTCAGTGCAAAGGTTCATACTTCACATCACTTGAATATACATTTTCAGTAGATTGGTTACCAATAGGCACCATTTTCGAGATCAGTAGACTCTCAGGTAGATAATAAAGGATTCTCGAAGATTTGCCACTGTGCGATTCGCGTCGGCCATGTCTACGCTCGCACCGCCCTCTCTTTGTTGTCCTTCCAAACGCTCAATTGCGTGCCTAGTTTCCTTTCTTTCCGCTTTCCTGGTATGATGGTCCCGTCGCGGTCGTCTACTTTCCGCCGGCTCCGCGGGGCGGGTCTGTGTCGTGTGCTAAGTACAGCTTCGTTGGTCATCCAGCTTCACAAATTGGAATGGCTCATGATATTTTTTTCTTTTTCTATTCGCGCCGTTTACCTGGCAAAGACACTTTCGGCATACTGGTAAAACTGAACGATAAAGAGAGAGAGAGAGATGGAGTGTAGAGCGTGCGGGGACGCCAGGAAGCCTAGCTCTGACTAGCTTGAACACACTCTTCGAACGCGTTCGAAGAGTGAGTTGAGACAGGCAGCCATTGCTTTGCGTCTACCCACTTCAGCTCAGTCAGAGCTAGGCTTCCTGGCGTCCCCGCACGCTCTGATTTCTGAATCTACTCCACTTTCTGTCCTCACGGGCTGCTGAAGCGCGCGCCGATAGGACTTTATCTGGTCGGCCGCGTCGCAGCCGCTCTCCGTATCCACACGCCTATATTTGATTAGTGATGGGCCAAACTACTGCCGAATCGAACATTCGGCGCCGAATCTTGGGATTCTGCAAAGTCGAAGTTTCTCCGAACTTTTCTAAAGATTTGGCAAAGATGCATTGTTGTCAGACTTAAAAGATAATACTTCGTTTTTTTTTTTCTGACAAAACAAAGTTATTTTTTTACTTACATGCAACGTATAATGCATATTGGCACAGTTCTTATTAAATAAGGTGACGTTCTAAATTTAGGAGATAATTTTATTGGTGTAATTTTTGTGTGTTTACTGGCATGTTCACATTGACTTCTTGCAGAAGTGGTGTGACAACGTGGTTGGGTAGCAGCGGAGGGCGCAGTCACGATACGCGAGTTTCGGTTTTGAGGCCTCATCAGAGCAAGCGTGCAAGTGTGTACATTGTTAAAATACAGACGGCAACACTGTGTTCTTACTTTCTCTTTTAGTCGGCATTTCGTGCGCGAAAAGGAATGCGGCAGTTGCTGAACCTTCACCAGAAGAGATAACAATGATGTTGTAAGTATGCAAGCTTTTCGATTTGAGTCACTGGACTCGAGCTTTGGAAGTAAGTGTGCGACCCATATTCGCAACGTCTGCATTCTAACTTTTAAAATGCCGGTTTCTGATGTTAGGACACACGCAGACGTTTAGGAAGGCGGGAAGAGTTAGGAATGTCGGACGTGCAACAACGAGCATGTTAGTTCTGTGTTTGGTTTTGTGCTGACAAATGAAAACCGCGAAATAACGCCAATAAAAAAGCAGTATTATTTTGTTTTGGAACAAACTACTTGTGAGCCGAAAACAGGATTGCTATAATTGCGAGAAGTGCTCTAAAGTACTTGTCAGTCAATGCTGCAACTACCACGTTGCATCACTGGAAAGATCAAGTGAAAATCAGGTTATCCAGAATGCACCGCACCATTTGTCACTTGCGCAGTGGATCGCTCTAGTTCCTGGTTGATCTTTTGTTCTTGAGGCAGAAAATATTAAAGGGAACCACACTCTCAGAGGCGGGCAAACGCACAGTTACCATATATTCCACACGTCGCCGTAACTGCTGGTAGTACTACACTGTACGATGGTAACCGCAAGACCCACACGGCGTCCATTTGCAATCCACGGCCCCGTCACGTTCTCGCGCGTACGCAGACGTTTGGCGAATTTTCGCCGGATCTTTGCCGAACTTTCCTTCAAAAGTTAGGCATGTGCCGAACTTTGCCGAATCTGAAGTTCGGCAGATTCGGTCAATCACTATATTTTATACCTTGCTCACGACGAAGTCCGAACCCTCCCTTCCTTTCTGCTCTCTCCCTCTCCCCCTTCTCTCTCTCTCTCTCATTCGAATAATTTCCGAACCTCGCACCCGTATGCTGGAGCACGGGAGCGTCGTCAAAAACCACAACAACAGGAACAACTCAACACAATTAATGGGACACGAAATTAAAACGAGCCCCTCGTCAGGGCTATAATCAAGGGTTGTTTGCGTTTGTTTTACCTACTTGCCCCTTCACCCCTTACACCATGCTCCCCATCCCAACAAGTATACAGGAAAAGAAAAGACACAGCAACAACACCCAACACTGTAGTATCAGACTGGGAACACGAAACCGGCGGGAGCATCACGTCGCTCACGCTCACGACCTTGCCTTGCTTGCCGCTCCTCCGTATCATACCCAGCATGCAGGTCTCAACCGCGCTATGAGCGAGAGCGTGGCATATTCCCAGCGTCGAGCAATTAGCAGCCAAATTAGCTAGGGGTCTCCTGTGGTGGTCTCGCTTTCTCTCTCTCTATTTTTCTCTCGCTCTGCTTCTCTACTTCGTTATACCTTGCGAAGGGACAGGGCTTGTACGGCACTCGCTCCAAGTAATCGAATTACTTGTATCCAATTACTTTTTAGAGTAATTTTGTAATAATTTCATTAGATTTATTAGGAAGTAATCCCAAGAGTAATCTGATAACTTTTGGAAGTAGTAAAATAACATGTAACCGTATACTTTTCTTACCTCCCGTTTCTAATGGCGATCTTTGTCCGTACAAGTTTCCGGTCAAGGGATCATCGAACCAAATCTCCGACAGGAGGGGGGTTTACCAAAATTGGAGGATTAACAAGTGGTTCGTAATTCGGCCATTCTAATCTAATGCGTAGCACAAGTTCGTCGGCTTCTTGCACAGCGGTTGCGATGATGTCACAACTCCCGGCTCTTATTGGCTGATTGAAACAAAAATAGTGGGTTGACCTCGAGGCCTCTAGCTTTGAGGTCTACCCACTATTCTTTTCATCAAAGCCAATCAGAGCTCAGAGTCGTTCTGACGTCATCGCAACCCCTGCAAAAGAAGCAGACGACTTGCTCTCCGCATAAAGAATAGTACAAAGGTTTCGTTTTTCAACCGGCTGAAAACTCAGGTCGTTTTGAACATTTGGAGTAATTAGAAAAGTAACGGTTACTTTTTCAAGTAACGTCAATTACTTTTCGTGTCGAATAATCGAGTGGTCTAGTTGAATACTTTTTAAGCAAGAGTAATTGTAATTGTAATCGATTCCTTTTTTTTATAAGTAATGTCTATAAGACTGGATGGAACGCGACAGGAGAACATGCACACGTTACAGAAATGAAATAACGAAATGCCATTACTCGTTAATCATTCCAAAAATTAACCAAGTACGTTACTCGTTATCGCGACGCAAAAAGAACGCGTTCCCTCAGCCTGAAAGTAACGGCTGATTTGCGCGTTACACTGGGTGTGTATTTTTCTTTGTGAAGCAGCCGCTTCTAACATTCGTCGTCGTTAATATTTTCTCGTTCATTCGGGAATAACTGGGGCTATACTAACATATTTTGTGCACAACCTTTTATGGTCTACCTAGCGTTTTTCCGTCGCGCATATTAGAGGCGCGAGCTAAGGTGAGAAGAACTATGTTTGCGTTGTGCACGTTCCCCTTCAAAAGTAACTGAATACCTTTAATCGTTACTTGATCGAAAAATAACGAAAATACGTTACTCGTTATTTTCCTTAAAGGTCGTTTCTTGGTTACAGAAAAACGTACCTATACACTCCGTGCGACGCGACTGGCGCGCCGCCGCGCGGCCGTTACCGAAGGTAGGCAGTGAGAACGCCAGAGAAAACGAAAACGAAACCGAAACTGCGCCCCGTACGTTGGTATGCGTTGAAGTTGGTGCGGTGCGATTGTGCTGGGTTCACAGCATGAAGTGCTGCCAGTGCTGCGTCATTAAGTACTTCAATAGTTATGCGTCGTATTTCATGGGGCCAAAGTTTCACAGTTTTTCACCTCGCCGATGTTTAGTGGGACAGCGACAACGATGGACCCGTGCCGTACGACACGAGCAATTTCGTCTCCCGGTTATGTCTGCTACTGTATCGGCACGGCTGACATATTCTACGCTGCCGCTTTGCGCTCTGCGTTTGTTTTCGTATCAGTAATGCCTACATGTGTTAGCGCCGATGGGACGAACTGAAATGCCATCCCACACTCGCGGGTATGCAGTGCCAATTTCGTTAGAGGAATGCCCTCCAAAGATGTTTCGTCCCCACCGTAAGTGATGATGATATTTCCGGACCAGTATGGCACGCAGTCTGTACTTCACGAAGAAAGATTCAGTCGGTAAAAAAATTTACAAATATGAATCTAAGGAAAACTACAATGAAACTTGGAATTACTGGACAATCGACGTTTGAGTATGGAAGTTTGTGGGGTGTGCTTTGTTTTTTTATCAGAGTCCTTTTAGATGTGGAAACGCTGACACCCCGAGTCTTGTAGACAACAATCTTTATACTTGGTTTTACAGCCACCTATCGCAAAGTTGTTCGATCTGGGAGTACCGTCCACTATTCCCTTCCTACCTGTAAAGTGTGCACCTCCCGCGATGAGTGGTATTCTCTTGACAGCCTTTGACGCTCAAAACCAGTTCCCAAAACTAACTTTCCACCTGGTTTCGCTGTGCCACCTCTTTTTGGTATAATAAGCGTTGTGTCAAGTTACGATCATGTCAAAATACCTGTGTGCCGAAAATCAGCAGCTCGCACAACACGCTACTACAAAACAGCTGAATGCAAAAGCCTTTGACGGCCAAACCATGTGTTGGCCGACAACTTTGTTTTCTCGGCTTTAGAACCACCTTTCGTAAAGTTGTTTCAATTCGAAGTACAATACACTAGTCCCTTCCTACCTGTAAAGTCTCCACCTCCCACGACGAGTGGTATTCTCTTGACAGCCCTTTCATGGTCAAAACCGGCTCCCATTGAGTTACGCCGCCCAAACCAAACTTCCATCTGTTTCCCTATGCCACCTATTTTTGGTAAGATAAGTACTGTGTCATGTTACTGTCAAGTCCAAGCACCTATGTGCCTAAATCTGCACTTCGTTCAGCCCGGTTATAACACAACTTTTTGGATCTAATGTTGGATCCAAACCAATCCAATGTTGAATGTTGTACAGCTTTATTTCCTTATTCGTTAGAAACATAACTTTCACACCTGCTGTCTCAATGAAAGTTGGCACACTTCGTGCACACACTTAGTGAACATCTCACTGGCCTACAAATATCATCGTTCCAGCAGTACGTTTACATTGACGAGCAAAATAAATTTCCCACTCAGAGCAATTATGGTGGCGGCCGTCTTGCTTTTCAGAAAATTGCTCCAACTCCTTTTTTGGCCGCAACTAAAGAAATTACCCCTAATAACGGCTCAAACTCAATATATAAGAAGTAGAGAACAACTAAATGCCCTTCTTAGGTCTGCGCCAGCACTCACGCAACGTCACCCTCAACGTTTCGGCTCAAAAAGCAAAAGTTTCGTCCGTGCGCGCTTCCGCCGCCACAGCTTGGCATGCGAAAAGGCGCCGCAGGCTGCCGCACGCGCCTCACTGTCGAGCGCCAGCTCCTCCGCTAGCGGCGCTACGCGCGTTTTTCAAAGCGCCCCCTATAGTTCCCGCACGGAGCGTATAGTCGCCTAGACGTTAAGGGTAAAGTGGAAACTCCTCCCACCTCTCTCCGCTTTAGCAGAGCAAACGCTTGAGAGGAAACCACACCCTTTCCAGCAGAGCTTCCCCTGAACTCTTAACCTAACCTGTCACCGACTATGGGTATACAAGTAACGCGTTACCCGTTAGGTCCCTATTAAAAATTCGTCTAACGGGCCCACCAGGATTTCTTAAATGTTTTCACGTACAGTGCTGCCCAAACTTAAAGCCACCACTGGGTTCGCAAACATTGAGCTCGTGTCGGCTACTTACTGTTAAATTTGTCACCAAAAAGTTCGGGATGCCTTCTGTGGTTGGGATAGATATCGGGAACCGAAACGTTCTTCAGATAGTTCAATCGGCCGCCGTAGGGACTGTCAGAAAAACGACGAATGGCGTGGCGGCATTAAGATCGGGGTGCACTGTACCCTTCAAAATTTTTTTAAGGGTCTGAGATATTTGTCAAACTTTTCTAAAGTGCCTGACGTACCCTTCAAAACTTTTTGAGGGGTCTGAGATATCTGTCGGAACTTTTTTAAAGGGCCTGACGTACCCTTCAAAACTTTTTGAGGGGTCTGGAAAATCAGTTGGAACTTTTCTAAAGGGCCTGACGTACCCTTCAGAACTTTTTAAGGGGTCCGAGATATCTCGGAACTTTTCTAAAGGGCCTGACGTACCCTTCAAAACTTTTTGAGGGGTCTGAGATATCTGTCGAACTTTTCTAAAGGGCCTGTCGTACCCTTCAAAACCTTTTCAGGGGTCTGAGATATCTGTCGGAACTTTTCTAAAGGGCCTGACATACCCTTCAAAACATTTTATAGGGTGTAAGAGACAAGTCACGGTTCTTTCTAGGAACCTGAGGGTTCTGTCCCAGTCTTTTCCGTGAAAGCACGGCACCCATAAAAATCGTTTGAACGGGTCTGTGGGAGAGATCAGGGTATATGCGTCTGTGCATATACATCGGTTGCACCGACGTCAAATCGTACACTTTTGACCACCATGTAAGAAGAGGAAAGGGAAGTTGCTTTTGTAAGAATTTTGAGTGACGGGTTAATCTGTAATCTTCTGGGAGGAGAATAGCGATGCCTGTGCAAATCCGGCAGGCACAAAAGAGGGTCCTGATGAGAGGGGAGCTCCTTCTTGCCCTCTTCTCTGGTGGTCATCGGAGCGCTCTTTGAATGACGTCACGTGCAACCCATGTATTGTAGTGTCTTTAATATATTTCGGTTGCCAGCTTTTTGTGAGAGTACTTGGCTTTCGGTATGTTCGAAATTAACTCTGGGGTGAGGGTGACGCGATTAACCCAATGGCGACGAAGGTCGTCGCAAGGCGTGTTGATATATTTCATGGTGGCACTATTTGGCGCTGGACGAAACACAGTGTATCTGCGTTCGGTGTTCGATCAACTCGTCGCCATGATGTTTGACGTAACAGTGCACCCGAAAAATTATCATTCTTAGGACACAGATATACAACCAGAATAAACACTCATTTTGCGCAAACTGACAACTCCTGGTTTGCAACTTCCCGTCAGCGGCGTTCGTCGGCTTCCCTCGTATTTTCCATTGCGAATCTTAGGCGAGTAGGCCGTATCATAAGCTGAACTTCGCCTCAGAACAACTCACGCCACCCAGCAGACAGCGCGAAGGACGTCAGCAAAACGCGCCGCACCGCAGCACGCGTACACTGACTGGCAGGTGGCGCAAGGCACCGCCCAATATGTGGCGCGTAGCGAATGCGTACCTTCCACCTTCTCGCTGGCAGCTCGAGCTCGGTAAATCCAGGTGGCTCAAAAAAAAAAAAATCGTCGCCGTTTTTTATTGTGTGTGTGTGTGTTTTTTGCGCCTGGAGTTTGGGTGAGTCCTTTTTGCAAATTTATGTGTTTCTAGTTTTGATCGAACGCTGTTACATTTAGGACAGGAGTTGCGTGCGTTCGAGGAATTCAGCGAATGTAGATTCGGTGAGACGGTCTCACCAGGTGAGTCATCGGCCTGGTAGGCCTATTTCTGCCTAGCTGCTGAGAGTCCGCTCGAGCAGCACTAACGGCGCGAGCTTGTTAAAGTCGTAGTCGAAGAGTGAACCCTCCGTGTTGTCGCCGTTTTTGCGGTGGTAGCCGACGGTGTCCACACGTGGACCAGCTTGGCCAAACGATTTGTGTCCTTGTTTACATGGATCCTGCAGTGTGTGGGGATCCTATGAAAATCGACGGTTAACTGCGAGAAACGCCGCTGTCCGGGAAAGCGGTGACGTGGCGTTGAGCCTTGGAGGTGGCGAACGGTCGTTCGGGAAACCGAGAGTCGAAAAATGACTACCGACACCAGCGGAGTCGCCGCCAGCTCACGGAGCACAATTTTGGCCGCCGCCAGCTCCGCCTCGAGTGGACTCGATGGAGCTGTACACGGTCGGCTGCGTCGATCGCGGTCACCCGCTCCGTTCCATCCCGGACGGACGGCGAACTTCACCGAGTGCCTCGACTTCCTTGTGTCCTCCCCTTCATATACGGGAGATTCCGGTGGCTCGCGATCAGCGGGAGCGTCATTTCTATCACCTACAGCTGTTTGCTTCAGGCACTGTCGACTCCGTTTCAGCGGTTTCAAAGGTTTGACTTGTGATTGTGCTGTGTGACTCCAAGATCTGAAGTTTGCTGTCACTTCATCGTAAGTACGCCACCAAGTTTTATCGGCCTGTCATGGTCATTGGCGCGAAGCGTGATCAAAACTGACACGGTGTGTTGTTATACTTCTTGTTTTGTATCCTGGTAGCGAGTATCTCAAAAAATATATTTTTTGTTGCATAGAAATCGGTTGCTTCTTTTTAGTATGAGATTTCTTGTCTAGAGATGCTTACGAACGGGTTTGAGCGAACGTTGGTTCTTATCGGCTTTTTGAGTTACATCATGTATGGAAAACTCAATGTTTTAAATAAGCATCCAATAACGTCTTAAACTGCACGTTTTGTCTATGGTTCACACTAATTTCGGTGTCTAAACTGTTGAAGGGCTGAGGGGGCTGAGGGGCTGAAGGGATTTGAAGGGCTGAGGGGCTTGATGGCTGAAGGGGTTGAAGGGCTAATAAGGTCCCATAACACATCAAGGCTGGAATGTCATAATAGGGGTGCAAGTCTGATACGACGAGCCGCAGTAGTGTGCCTAGATTTCAAAAGTGTTTTCATCTGCTTCGACCTGGGTCACGTGATTATATTGGTAGCGTTTGCAAAATAAACTGCGAAGAATAATCGAAAGCGTCGATCGCTCGCAGGCGTCCCCAAGCTTATAGCTGAGACCCTCTCTGCCCGTTAACCTCGTGCCCACGCGCCAATCACGCATACGCAGGAGCAATCAATTTCAGCGTAAGACACATGTCTGCCATTGTTTTGCGAACGCTCTCCGTGGTTTGAGTTGCTCCCTCTCAAGAAATTAAGGCTCTCTAGACCGCAGCACGCGCCACAACGAGCCAGCCAAGTGTTGTGAACGTGTCACGTGACAACACGCCCGTCGCGTCGCTGCGCCCCCCTTCTGAAGGTCACGTGACATTCACACGGCATTGGATTGATTCCGATAGGTAGTAGAGCTCCCGCAGTGGTTCACATCGTAAGGGAAGTCAGAGTGTACGAAGCACAAGTTCGTCTGCTTTTGCACAGGGGTTGCAGTGACGTCATAACGCCAAGCTCCGATTGGCTCTGTTGGAAGAATAGTAGGTAGACCTCAATGCTAGCGGCCTCAAGGTCTAGAGAGCCAATCAGAGCTCGGCCTTTTGATGTCACTGCAACCTGTATGCAAGAAGCAGGCGAACTTTCACTCCGCAGAACAAGTAAACAGTTCGTACCAATCGAATGTGTCCGACAGTTCCACCCAGCATGTATGGACTGCGCGAAAGCTTCTAACGATTGAACCGGTGCAGGGACCCTTCACGTTTGAGCGAGGAGGAGGAGACATTTTTTCTCTCGTATAATGCTCGGCAGTAGTAATCACGCGGGCACATGCTCCAACGTTTCCGGACTCTAAACTCGTCAAGGGAGGAAAGAAAGGCAACGAAGATATAGTATATACAAATATACACCGCACGTCACATTTCGCGCGAACCTGGTATTCGCGTCTTTGCTCTATTTGCACGGATCAGCTTAGTGTCGGACTTTACCGATGTCACAGCTTAGCTTAGTTCAACCCCCCCCCCCCCCCCCCCCCCCCCCCAAATCTGTCCATTACTCTCCTGTTAACTTCAATGGACTTTTTAACTTTGAGGGTAAAGCAAGAAAACCGGGGATGGCGTATTCGTCGGATTCTGTCCCGATTACGACTAAATGACTAAACGGAGCATCGGAGGATGAAGTACAACAAGATGCGGCGTAAGAGCAAGAACAAATACGCGGCAAACTTTACGGCGTTTTCTAAAACCGTGGTCTCACATTCTAATACATCGTAGAAAATACAGTATACATACAAAAGATGCGGCGTGAGAGCAAGAAACAATACGCGGCAAAATTTACGGTGTTTTCTAAAACCTTGGATACAGATGCTAATACCTCGTTGAAAATGGAGTCTGCATACTTTCGACGCAAGGGCGTTTCGACGCCATCACGTCGACGCAACGCGACGCTTGACTAACGCGGCTCCCTCGCTCGGCTGGGGGTGAACTTCCGTTTCCGGTAGGAAGGCATACTTTGCGTCACGGCCACGTGATTTCACATGTTGGCGGGTGGCCGAGTCCGGTCGAGTCCAGGAGGAAAGCAGACTTAAGCTTTCATCTTCGTTTTGTTCAAAATTAAAAGCAATAAAGAAAAAAGAAAAAAAAACTGATTCCTGCTTCGGGTTTTATGAACGTTGAAGATTGATTGGGGGTCTTCACTGGGAAAAAGCTGGAAAAACATTTGATGCGACACAGCCGACGCTACGAGCTGAAGGGAGTGGAGCAATCAGACAGCGTCAAAAGGGCACCGTCGGGGTGTTCGTCGTGTTTTTCTGCGCACTCTATTATGGCTGAACGAACCACAAACAGAAACGACACAGTGACTTGCGGTTTTTTGTCCCATTAGCTTGTAGCGTAGGTTGCATCCCGACTTTAGCTGAAACGAAGAATAGACGGCTTTGTCACTCCGTTTCAGTCCAAGTCTGACCGCCGCCGTCGCAACAGAGACTATCAAGCAGCGCTTTCTTTATGCTACAGACCTTACCATTGCTTACTATCACCTGGGTGAAAAATGCTGAGTCACTGAGCAGTGGACGCATGCGCAGCGCCTGACATACCGCACAACAGATCAACAGCGCATGCTCAGAAGGCGTTGCACAGCCCAGCGGACAAAGATGGCAGCGCGCTGAAGACGATTTTTGCGAAGGTACCAGCTAGACCAGTGATGCACAGCGAATGCGACGTCTGATCCTGGGCTTCTTTCTGCGCTCTAGATAGGTAAACGCACAAAGACACCGAGCGCCATGACGGTGCACTTTTGGCCAATGGCTGCATCAAATCGCAGCGTCGGCTGCGGTCGTACTTGGAGAGTGAAACGAGTGTATAGGGAGGTGTTGGCAGGAGGCGGAGCTTGTGCTGCAGTCTTGAGCTCCTGTCGCCGAATAGAGGCGATATAGACGATGGATCGGTGACCTTGAGGCAAGAGGACATAGGGAAGCGAACGTAAACAAGAGCGCAAACGGAGACACTGAGATTATGGGTCCACTCTCCCATTTCGGCTCCGTCCTCCATTTCTTCGGCGACCGCCCGAAAACCCATCACATTTTATGAGTCTGTCGTCGCCGTCTCCCTCCCTTTCCTAGCTCCACCTCGCTCTCCTAGCTTTCCCCCACTATGCCTGATGGCTGACTACGGGCATTACACTCCAAGATCAGGACTACCTGGCTGCGGGCTGCGTGCATCCAGTCTTCTCCTGAATGCTCCACCGGAAGGAGCCTGGACTGAGGCACCATGCTCATAATCTGAGCTCAATAAAAAAAAATTCTCCCTCTCTCTTTCCTTGTTTTCTATTTACCCCCCCCCCCCTTTTTTTTTCCTTCCCTAAATAAAACGTGACAACACAAAGAAAAAAAAAGTAAGCCCGCTTATCGACGCTCCTTTGCCGCCTCCCGAAACTGCCCAAAGATGGCGACGGCCGGATCATTAATTTGCGGTGTCGCACCTGAACCGAACAGCCTTAGGTCGAGCAGAAGGCGCGTGTGCCAGTGGCAAGAGTCGCATCGGGTCCTCTGAACCGCGTCCCCCCAAACGCGATTAGGTAAGTCGCTTCTTTTTTTTCGCATCGGGTTTCCTCGCGTTCCGGCGGGAAAAAATACACCCCTCCCTCCTCACTCGGTGGGAACGACACCCCGCCAGTAGGGGAGTCACTGTAGTTTAGAGGAGGTGTATGGGGAGTGATAAAGGAGTAACTCATCCGTTAACTGACTGCCTTTCAGCGTGCGGTCCAGTTTTCGCGGGGGTGGGGACCGCAGTGGTGCGATAGCGTTATCGCGGCGCCGTCGCGCGACTGACCGATCTACGTTTGAGGGAGAGGCTGGGGGAATCTGTATTGTTTCAGCGTACGTTTCAGTGCGTTCTGTGTTCTTTCATGACGTCGGCTCGAGGCTTGGTCTGCGTGGGGCGATAAGGTAACCGGATATTATGTTCGGTTCGTACTGTGCTCGCATTTGCTCTCGTGTCGTATCCGTAGAGCTTCGGGTTGTCGGCGCATAAGCCATATCTAAAATAATACGGAGTATTCGTAGTTTTGTGGGTTTCTTTTGCCCATTTGTAGTTTAGTTTTATGGTGCGGTACAAGAAACTTCGTCCGAATTGCGAGCTAAAAACATCTTTGAAAAAGTGGCTTCGATCCGTACTTGAGAACGGAACTAATGGCGATCGCAACGCCGCACTTTTTCCCGCAGCGGTCACTTCGGGAAGTGCGCTTCTGCACGTAACGGTTTAGGTCGAGTCGCGCGAGGGCCGGTAGCGCCATCTCGCAGTGCCATTTCGCAGTAGCAATATAAATGAACTTTCATGTTTTGACTCGTGGCTAAAGGATGGCGCTCTTATCGTATTTAGTTTGGTCTCGGTGGATGCGAGCGGTCCGGGTTTCGATGGTGAGTTTCCCAACTGAGTGGTTGGCGCGAACGAAGCTTGCGAAGCCAGCAACTGCAGACGCAACCTTCCGAACGCCGTCTGCGTGAACGCCACGATGCAAGCCAAAACCGGACGCGTGTTGAGGTCGAGGCTGAGAGCGGGAAGCGATCGCCTGTTGAACCCTTGGCGATTCCGAAGAGACTCGAAGCCTCGGGCCTGAAATTATAATAAAGTTTCCCCGAGCGAAGCGAGGGGTGATGGCGCGCCCCGCGGTCTGTTTGGAAGCCTAGCTTGGAGCCCAAGCTAGCGTCGCTGCGTTGGTAGCACACGGTGTTCGGAACAAGACGAACCAACAGCATCGAAGTTGAGTCTAACAATTCTCTTACGCCAGTCGTTTGGCCAATCACGGAAAGCATGACCACAGCGACGCTTTTGGTCAAACACGTCACCCCTCAACCCAACGTGATACCTCACCACCATTCGCGACTCCTTTTTGAGAGGACGTAAAACCATGAGTCAGGAACACAAACAAGGGCTCATCTTACCCTTTTTCATCCCATACGCCACATTAGTATTTCTTTTTTTCTGGTGTCATTTTCTTTTCCCCAAACGTACGAACGACAACGACAGGAGGACTACGAAAAGCCGCTAAAAATTAGAACGACACGAAGAGGAAAGCCTCTTTATTGCGAGCCATAACAATGACACTTTCCCGCACGGCACCCCTTTCCCTTTTGCTCCCTCTCGCTCTCTGCACCCTCGGGCACCGCGGCACACACGCACACGCCATTCGAGGCGCACGTGTGTGTGTGCGTCGAGGCGTGCGCGCGCGCGCACGTATGTGTAAATTCACATTTGAGGCTCGCGAGACAGTCTTAGTAGCAGCCGCTGTTGGCCATAAAACAAGCCAAGTGATGGAGAAGGCCCTTTTCGGGGACTGGCTCCTGTAGGCTCTTCGCGTTTGTAACTTTTGTGTCTAAACGATTTTTTTTTTTTTTTTTTTTTGAAGGGCACGGATGGCGTGAACCCGAGGTTTTAGCAAAGGCCGGGGAGGGGGCGGGGGGGGGAAAGGGGGGGGGGGGGTTAATGTGTCCCCCGTGAAAATAAGCGCCGACCCATGAACTTGACTGGTTTCATTGCCCGCACTGTGCGCCCCCAACGAAATATACATAAACTATAATTCAAAAAAAGAAACCACCCCCCAAAAGCAGGAAAAGAACGAGAAGTAACGGGCGTCAAGGGTTTCCGCTTTCGCATAAACAAATAGAAAGAATAAATGACTGGTAGAAATCAGGGGGTTGAAAGGACTTTTAACAAGGCGGACTAGCGCGTGCGGGTTATGCTACTGTGCGCGTAATTGACACGTGTTGTCTAGTGACGGTTTTATTTTTTTTATTTTTTATAAATAGTTTTTGAAAGGATGGGAATGGAGGACTTTCACTTGTCCCCAAATCGAACGCGGCCTTTGGTCACACCTCGGCATATCGTGGGGTGAGGGGTGGGGGGGGGGGGGGGGGGGGGGGGCGCTTCGAGCATGCTCGCACAGCCCAAGCACAACGGAAGGCAATGAGCGCATGTTGGAGGCACGCTAAAGAGGTGCCCTGCCATCATCGTTCTGTCAGTTACTCTAGTGTGTTTCGATGCCGGCTTGTTCAACGCACAATGTGTTTCGTGACGCCGAAGGCAAACCAAGATTTTCGCTAGTTTTCTATTCGTCAGCAACGGGGACTTTTAGCAAACCGTTGGCGTATTCTGCGTACCGCACTGCCAGAGCCTTTGAAACATGCTTTGAAGCGCGCGCCCCGCGGTCATGATATTACTCGAAACGTTCTACTTCGTAGGCTCCGGTAGCGCGGTACCCGGAACGCGGCAACGGTTTGCTAAAAGTCCGTACTGTTTCACGTGTCCCTTGTGGAGACAACTTTCACGGTATCGAGAGAGGACACAGCAGCGGGCACCTAAACATTCCGCGGCATAATCACTCATGAACTCGCTCACTCACGCTTACCGCGTGATTTTGAAGTGACTGGGTTCGAGCGACTTTGTGAAGCCTGATGGGGTCGTGACGTGAGTGCGAGTGACTTCGAGAGCGGGATGAGTTAATGACACAATATTGTTCATGATTTCATAGCGAGTGACTTCGTAAAGCCCAATGAAGTCATGATGTCACGGTTTAGCGACTTCGTTTACTCTGATCAGTTGAGGTGACCGGGTGAGTGACTTCGTGAACTATGCAGAGTTTACGAGGTCACTCACTGTCACGTCATCAACTGACCAGAGTTCAAGAAGTCACTCACCATCACATCGTGAATTGATCAGGATCAGTTCATGATGAAATGGTGAGATAACTTGGTGGGTTCGTGATGAGAAGATCCAGTTAGCCAGAGAACGCGAGTTAAGCGCCATGTCTGTGAAACAATTGACTCTTTGTTATGAATCATCGCGTCTAAATATTTTCTATTGAACTTGTCGTCGTTTAGGACGGTTCGCTAGAAAAAGAACGGCTTTCTAAGTTTGCGACGCTTATAACTCGGCAGTTGCAACTCCACCAAAGGTGACCTACTCCGCCTCGCCGTGCAACAACAACCCAACGAGAAAGGTGAGCTCAGGCGGACATGATTTTTTCGCGCTTTCCCGCGTGAGCTCGTCCACTTACTCGACGTTCGGTGTCGCCTGAATGAGGTGTACGCGGAGGAGAGTTGGGCTTTGCGAAGACAAGCGGCCTGTTAACTGGGACGAGGATCGAGGGAGGAGGAGGTGGAAAAGATTGAAAAAGAGATGAGGAAAAGGGGAAAACGTCCGAAGGAAGCGCGGGAACTGATGGGGATATGAAGAGAAAGAGGAACGGTGGCCCGGCAGGTTTTTGGTTTTCTTGTCTTTTGTTTAGCGGTAGCTGTCACAGCTGTCAATTACTGAGGATTTTGACGTGGCCGTTGGACGTCCGTCACAGTGGCCACTGTTGGGAAAGGGGAGGAAGTGGGGGAAAGGGGGGGAGGGGGAGTGATCGCCCTAGACGTTGGATCGATATAGGACCTCTAAGAGAGATATTAGTTGGTATTTTTTTCCCCGTCTTCCCGAGATTTTGTAGGTATGAATTTGTACTTTGGATTCTCGTGTCTTATCATTTTTGTGTAATTTGGTCAGGCTTTACTTGACGTGTTCTGATTTTTTTTTTTTCTACATTCGATTTTCCTTGTTTTCGAAAGGCTGTAACTACTTTCTGCAGAGGCATTTCTGTTTTAAAACCAGTTTTTAATCGGTCATGAGCCCCAAGTCACATTTACACGGTTGTGATCTAACTTTTTTTTTTTTCTATTGCCCCAAAGCTCGTTCATTTTGACATTTTCTGAATTACATTTTCAGCACAGAACGTCTATGTTTTTAGCTGTTTTAAGATTAATTCTTTTTTTTTTTTCTACTTTGAAATTGATTGAGGAAAAAAAAAAAAAAAAAAAACAAAAAAAACAATGAGTCTGAGCCTCGTCTCAGCACCGCGCAGTTCTGTTTCCCCCAAAAAGGTTTGCACGTCTTAGCCGGGTCAAACGCTTTCTACCGTTTTACTCGGGTTGGCCGTATTTGCGCCTAATATCAGCTCGACAAATCAGTATATTCCGGACGGAAAACATATATTTGAGTAAATCATTGCGGTCGAATTCAGCTACTAATACATCGAGGACAGCCTGCAGAATCCGAGGCGGGCGTTTCTTCCTTGTCTGATGGTCCTGCGCACATTAGTCGTGCAAAAGACTGTCTGCCGAAAAGGTTGGAAGCGCATACATCTGTATACGAAGCAAAAACCTGCTTCGAACATACTTGAAGCATGCTCTCAGATAACTCTATAGTTGTCGTGCCTGCAGTGAAACTATACGTGTCTTGTGTACATGCCGTACTCGAGCAGTGCATGCCGTTCTAAGTTCCACAAACTGACATAAAATGGCTAGCATAAAAAAAACACAAAAAAGAGGTTTTAGCAATAGCCACATCCTTCCACTCTACCATCCCTACATGTCAACCGACACACGCCTCCCACTCTCTCTCTCTCTCTCTCCTTTTGTTCTTTATAACCCTGGACCTGAAGTTTCGCATCCTCTTAATTGAGCCGCACTGACGCTGCTCATATATACATCATACAAAAGGCACGATGTTGGGCTGCACACACGCGGTACGCAAAAGCTTTACGTACGCAAAGAAGTTGCGGGTCGGGAGTGTGCACGCACAGAACGCAACAGAAAGGCTATTGCGTGCGCACGCAACGCTGGGGGGTTTGCGTTGCATGCGGGCTTTTGCGGGAAGCTCTCTTGAGAATTCTCGGGCCTATAGCGAGAGCAAGATGACGGTTACCTCGACTGGCGTTGCGCACGCAGTATGGGCTACGTGGTGTTCGCGAAGTTCAGTATTACGTGGAATTACGTGGTGTTCAGCTCGGCTAAGTTTCCTCGCGTAGTTCATTGCCGACGGACGAACGACTCTGGAAAAAAATCGCCCAACTTGTCGCCGTACAGTGGACATCGGTATAATTCAGGGGTAGCCAAGCTGCGGCTCTTCGCGTGTTACAGTGCGGCTTGCGGCTCCTCCACTCCCCCCCCCCCCCCCCCCCCCCCCCAACGCGTTTTAAATCGAAAGAAAGGTTGCGGTTTGGTAGTCTTGTGATACCTTACGTACAGATGGACTGATTTTGACTTGGATAGATTGCAAGTAGTTCGAGTTTCGTGTATTGCTCTGGACAAAATTTCAGCACAATTTTTTTTCAACATAATTTTACGCTAAAAAAATGTTTTTTCAGAGCAATATTGACGGCGGGAGACACGATTTGTTTGGTGTTCACCTCCTTTCCATGTGATTTCTCTCTCGGCATTTCGCGCGCGTGGCAGAGAGGTGGTGAGCTCGTTGAAGTGGAAAGAGTGTATGACCATTCCGTGACGTTATGAACTTTGCGCGCAGAATTTGAAATAAATTTCGCGCCGCCAATATTGCTCTAATTTTTTTTTTTTTTCTGGCGTAAAATTTTCTTTTTTTTCTTTTTTTTGAGGCGCGTGTCCCAACTAGACTGTTAAAAAAAACATATATTTTTTTTCGTTTCAGTGACCCTTTAAAAACTATACGCCAACTCTTCCGAACCTTAAACGGAAAATGCGCCCTTTGATTGACGCGAAAGGTTTCAAATAAATGCATTCCTTTTCTTTTTTTTTCTTTCGAGGACAAGACATTTAGTAGAGTTGGCGAAAAATAATGGTCAAAAGATTTTTTTTTTTTTTTAACGATGCCTATATTAACTAAGGACTAGCCTTTGGAAACGCATCTTCTTACAACGCAAAAACAAAAATCTTTTTTTTTTTTTTCTTCTCAAGCGGGAAAGGACTTTCTCCGGGAGCGATGGTTGATGCCGAAATTGATGGGGACAGAACCGCGAAGAGGAGGGAAAGACTGCCCCATCTGTCCGCTCTTCCTGTCCAAGATGACCATCAACTGTCATGGCGGCCCCCCTGTCAGCCTCGCTCCTCGTCTCCCCCGCGACGTCGTCCCTCTAGAGATGCGCGACGTCTATAAATAGCCACATCCGGAGGGTCGCGGCACTCATAAATGTATGAGAACTCTCTCAACTATAAAGAGGATTCCGTTTCGCGTCGCGGACGAACCGCACCGGACACTACGTGATCTCTCTCCAGCCAATCCAGCATCGCGAATACATCACGTGACAACGCGTCCCTCCCGCGCGTCGCCGCGGCCCCTCCCAAGGTCACGTGACACTCCTTCTTGAGCAGGAGTGGCGGTGACGTCAGAACGATGCCGAGCTCTGATTGGCTGATTGAAAAAAAAATAGTGGGTAGACCTCAAGGCATCTAGCATTGAAGTCTACTAACCATTTTTTTCAATCAGCCAATAAGAGTACGGCGTCCTTATGACCTCATCGCAGCTCCTCCGCAATAAGCAGACGACTTGTTCTCCGGATTGGATTGGCTCGGATATGTCGTGGCGTCCTTTGCGATCCATTGTAAGGTGAAGCGGGGTATAGCTATGGAGACACGAATGATCTAAAAAAATTAAAGAAAAAAGGGAGTGGGATGAACTTTAATCCTGCTCGCCCCTAAGCTTACAGTGCAGTGGAAGCAAGGTTATCGTTGGACCAGTCGTACGTGAATCTTCCACCACCTGGTCATGCTCCCGTCCGTAGCTCAGAGAGCTGGGTCAGGTGACGAAAAGGTGGCGGCCTATTGGGTCGTCGAGCGCGTATTATAGACCACACCGTGCCGTTTTCTTAGGGTCGAACGGAGGCCCGAAGAAGACGGGAGAGGGGAAATTAGGGAAGGAGGATTTTTTGATTGCCGTTTGAGTCCATTAATGAAATGATCTCGTGACGCTGAGGAGAAATTTCGATCGCGGATCTTCGGGCCGCCGAATGGATATGGATGGTGCGGTTTTTGAGGGGGGAGGCTGACGAGTAAAGGATGAGGGAGAAGGGATCGTGGGTAGAGGTTAAGAAAATGGAAGAGGGTTATGAAGAAACAAAAAAAAAAAATCAGAGTTTGAGTGAGAAGATAAAAGAAAAAAAAAAACGGGCGGCGCCGTCGATTTCGTTCCAAGCAAGCACCGCAGAGACGCGGGAAGGGCGCTCGCTCGGGCTGGCGTTTTTTTCTTTTTTTTTTTTCTTTTTGTCAGTTTTGTAGATTTAATTATTTTTTATAATGTCAAAAGGAGCGGAACCAAGTAGAGCGTTAGTAATATTAAAAAGGCCAAACGTCGTGGTTATCCGCCGACCGGCGGATGATACGAGCCCGATCAATTCAGCGGCGTTATGAGCCACGTTAAACCAGAGCCGTTTATGCTGAGAGAAAGTTGGTCAATGGGCGGAGCTAGCTGCCCGCTAGAACCAGCGCATTTCGCGATAACAAAAAATGGCGTTACTTCTTTGTCTTGTTTATTCCAGAGAAATTTCATGTTCCTATAAGTCAGAGCCACAAAATGGCGGACGAAAGAGTCATTCCCCGGTTGTCAGACTGCGCTGCTGTGGTTGTTTAACCACAGCAGCGCAGTCTGCTGTGGTTAAAAAATCGTGTACAGTTTAACGGCTCTACGTTATACTGTACACGGTTTCTGTTTCTTGTCGTTCTCAGTCACGTGGGTTTCGTATCTGGTATGCGGGACGAAAAAATAATAAAAATTTCAACCTGGAATATGCAAGAAAATATGGGTGACGCAAAACAAGAATGTGTGACAATCGCGTATTTTGCGTAAACACCTTCCAGCGGCGTAGAGAGATCGAAACGATGTTTTACCGCATACCAGAAGCGACGCCGTTCAAGATGGCTGCGCCCTTGTGGAAAAGGTGCACACGACGCACCAGCGCACCTCGCCGCAGCGCCACCTATAAACAATCAAGACCCGTGCAATATAGCGGTCTGACGTCATCCCAGTGAGCGAAAACGCCGATTGGACACGAGCGCGTCGTCAACGTTCGGCTGGGCCTCGTGTCCAATGAACGCGACGGAAGGACGCTCGGCGTTCGGCTCGGGAGATGACGTCACGTTTTAGGTGGTGTTGGCCGCTGCACTCCCCTCGAAAGTCACGGGACGACGGTATTAGGTTGGGACGCTTCCCACTTTACACAACTTTGCTGGCACTGGCGCCCAAACCCCGAAGTGACGCCACAATTACCAAGAAGCCTCGTCGCCACCGCGTAATTTCAAGGAGAGAAATGGAGGTGTTTTTTTTTTCTTTTGGGCTCTCCTTCGCAAAAAAACCTGATGACGAAGTTGCGGGGATTTGCATTGTCGGCGTTGTCAACAACGCGATGTCGATGTTTAAATGTGCGGATCAAACAGTGGACAACTAACTACGTGAGCATTCGATTTTGACTGGTTTCAATCGACGCCTCGACGTGGATTCGGGTAGTGGCTGGTGCCCGGTGGCTGCGATGACGGGAATATAGGCGAACTTTAACAACGCGTGGAATCCGGCAAAAGTGCCCTATGCTTTCCCAACCCCGGCGCGTGTATATATGATAAGACAGCTTCGTTCCATTTACCTGCACCCCCTGCACCGGTGTAGAGAAGTGTAGGGCAGCGTACTTCCGGTATACGTATTGAAATACGACCGGAAGTACATTGCCCTGCATTTTTCTGCATCGGTGCAGGTGAATCAAACGAAACTATTGGTGGCATATAATCGGCTCCAGATCAGGTGGCCGCTTGTTCATGACAGCGAGTTGAGGGGGTGAACACTGCTCGTTTTATCTAATACATTATAAAAGGGCCATTGCCTGAAAGAAAAAAAATGAAAGCTCAAGCGTATTTCATAGACTTTTGAACGCCAAGGAATAATTTTGAACGGTATTCACTGAAAGTAAAAAATTGTTGCATTCCCTTTTTAAACTCGCGTCGATGGCTCGTTCTAATCCTTTGCGGTCCATTGTAGTGAGGTGAGTGAAACGGAGCATGTATAGTAACGTGCATAGAAGTTGAGGCGTTAGGCGAACATTGTGCGCGAGTGTCGGAGCAACACTATGAAACCGGGGTCACACTGGTTGTATATGATACAAAAGACAGTCTGCATACAGATTCGAACGCGAGACTCGTGCTTCGAAGGCCGCATGGCAATGAGTTCAAGAAGAAACTTGGGCACGCGGCATTCAAACCACGGACATTGCGGTGACTTGTGTTTGTAGACTGTCTTTTTTTTTTATATGCTGTATGCGCCGAGCCCAGGCGAGCGCTCGGCGCGCGCTCGCCGAGCGGATTCTTGTTTCTCTCGCGAGATGAGAGCAATCTCTCCGCGTGCCGATGTAGATCTGGAGCCAGTGGGGCGCTCGCTGAGCGGCTCCAACCGCTCCGTGGAATAGTGGCGGAGCGCGTCGAGCGGTCCGGAGTAGTTCTCCGCGCAGCCTTTATCGGAAGAGTATACGATATGTAGTCGTCTCTCGCAACGTTTCAGTTTCGTTACCGACATTCCCGCGGGGGAGTGAAGGAGTTTCGCGGCTTTTTTGTTTCGACTGCTGGGCGGGCTCTCTTGGTGTGCTTGTTTTCGTTCCCCTGGTCATGACCGACTCGCCCGAGCATACTGCGGCGATGACATCTCTGCAGTTAATTTCCGGAGGTTTAATAAAACGCAGTGACAGCGACGAAGATACCAGCTTAGCTCCAGCTCGAGTGACGACGAGGCAGCCGTTCTCGGCGAAGTGTTTGCCGAGTCGTTTGGCTTGCCAGCGAGGAGGCCCAAGATACCACGTTACGTCGAAGGCGTTGTGCGCGCCTATTCGGATGAATAGCTAGGTTTGTCGTTTGTTCGTTGTGTGGTCTTTTTAATGTAATTGGAATAATTACGAGACAACACGCCAAATACCCTGGAGATGGAAGTCGCCTTCGGAGATGACGATCGCTTTACGGCATACGTGTTTGGTATTGCTTAATAGCATCCCACATCTCGTACAAGTACTTCTAGTTGTCTTCATCACCACGGCTCGTACAAGTACTTCTAGTTGTCTTCATCGGGCTTATATAACTGTAAGGAAAAATAAATTGTGTCTTAACGTCGGGGTCACCGTTAATCAAGTAGTAAACAATCAATTTTTTGTCAAAGCGTAAAGTTCCAATTAGAACTTCATGCTTTCAGCAAGATAGCAATGGGAACCGCAACTGTCCAAAGGCGAGAGCAGACGCTCTGGAAGCGGTGGCGCTGGGAGCGTTACGCTCGATTTGCTCCGCAGCGCGTGCCACTGGGATGGATCACGTGACCGATCGCTCACGGAGGCCGACCGCTCGACGACCGTTAGTGGAGAGCGCTTAGCATTTGCCAGGGGAAGGGGCTATTAGTTCCTTCCCCTGGCATGGGGAAGTGACTAATAGCCCTTCCCTATGCCAGGGAAACCTCTGCCATGTTACGAGAATCTCTCAAAATGATTGTTGTTTTGTTTACGCTTGCACCACTCGAGTTAATTATTTGCGTTTAAGCTTCTCATCCCATCTATTTTGTGGTTAGGTGCATTTTGCTTTTGTTTTGTTAAATTGTTTGAGTACGTATCCGAATATGTGGTATGCATTCAGCGTTGTTTTTGTTTGGTTTATTGTTTCCTGCGTATACCGCAAGGTTTACAGTATATTTCCGTCCACAGTTGCCAGACTAGCTTTTCAAGCGTGGCTAATTGCAAACGGGTATACATGTAGACGTTTGCCAATATGGGCCTCGCCATCTTGCTACCGGCTTGGGTAGGTCGTCTGATAGTCGGGCCTTGCGAAGGTGTGCCCACGACTGACAGACTGGCACCCAAAGAAGGCATTTTTCATCCACGGTGGTCAGACTAGCTTTCTAAGCATGTCTGCTTGCAAACTAATATACATACACGGGTATACGCACGAAACTAGTATTCCTGAAACATCAGCATGCGCACGCAGGGGGAGCGCACGTCCACGCAGAACGTGCGTCAGGTCGAAGACATCGGCGCATGACGCAGCTTCAAACTCTCGCCGACTCACGTCTAGCCGAACGCGACAACTCGTGATTGGGGAGGAACAATGGTGAGGCGCCAAAAAAAAAAATGTTCGCGTTATTCCCCCGACGGGACGTGTCCGCGAGATCGGGGGACATTAGCGGACGTGGCGAATCCATCGCTTTCCTAACGGCCAAACCGAAGCCAAACCGAGCCAAAAGACAAATCCAAAAAGAAAGCAGCCAACGCCAGACACTAACCATGACCGCCTGAAGAAAGACGCATAGTCAAACGAAAGCAGACGATGTAGCAAAACACGTAGCAGCCATCACTAAAAGGAAGAAAACAAAGCCATAAGGCAAACGAAGCCATAAGGCAAACGAAGCAACGCGAATACATCTTGGACATTGTAGCCGTTAGATCCCTTCTCTCCCTCGGTTCGCGCAGACAGAGATCCGATTCATACGAACGTCACGTTGAACATCACATATCCATTCGAACGCAGACGATGTCGCACGAGGCTGGGCTTAGCTATTCGCTTTGGATGACTGCCTGTGCCGTCCCCCCTACCCGGACACTTGCAGGCGCGCAAGGTGGACAGAGGTTTTCACCGCGCATGCGCCACTTAGGCAACTAGAGAGAGAAATGGGGGGAGGTGCACGTCACGTACGGCCGGTGGAAATGGCATGTACGCCAGCGCCATCTCTTGCATCCGAATGAAACTTGAGGAGTGAGGATCGTACCCTGCCGAAGGGGGTTGGGTGGGGAGGGGTGTGGGATGCGTGCTGCGATGAGGGGAGGGAAAGAGGGGGGAGGGGTGCACGTGATCGAGGAGACAAAAGATTGGGACGGCAGTTTAGATGTGTAGAACGACAAGGAAACACGTGTTCGAATTTTTTTTTTTTCCCCCTCTGAGGTTGTGTGTATTTTTGCTGCAAACGTAATGGCTCTATCGCTCGTTACAGGCCGTCGGTATATTTTGGGTTCTGGCTGACATAAACGTTAGTGTTGGATTCTCGTTGAAGTATGATAGTTTGTCGCTAAACAAAACCGCCGTTACGTCAAAGACCGTCCAAACAGTTTCGATCACTTCTTGCAATCAGCAATGCATAGGTCTCCGTGTTCTGAGGATATCTCGGGACAGGACAATCTACACTAGACACAAAAGCGACATTTCGGGACACTTAATGTGGCTTCCTCGCCTCGCTTTTTTAAGAGGAAAAGAAGTCTCCTTTCCTCTTAAAAAAATAAAAAAAACGGTATGTTTTTTAGAAAAAGATAATACAAAAAAAAAACAGAAGGTATCAAAACAATGACGTCACACCAGTGGGGTGGCGCTGTTGTCGGTACTGCGCATGCGCAGACGCTCCACCTCAGGCGGATCTGGTTTTTGCGCACGCGCGATGCCCACACCCGGTGTAGGCGAACGCGGACTTGTTTGTATAACCAGCGCGTTGGCCTATAGCTCTATACAGACGAGCCTTTCGTTGATTCCACTTATTAAACTCTCTATTCGATCATTCGCAAAGGAAATCAATATGCAGCGCCATACTTCATACGTCCCATCATCCAAACAGCAACTCGCGTTTGGTTTATGTTATCCATCCCCGCAGCCACGTAATATCGACTTTAGGTACAAGAAGATTGCATGGAATAGAAGAAAGTACTATGAATATACTATCTATACTCGGATTCAGCTCAAGGACCGTAATAAAAGAGGTCCGGTTCCTCGCGGTAGCTGACTATTTTCCCTATTCTACGTTGTCTTAAGATATTTGTAGCTGCATCTTAGATTGGCGTTACGTTATTTCATCAAGAGGCAGAAACGGATTGGGTCAGGCCTGGGGGATGCGGCTGACGGGTTGGAGGGCGGGGGGGGGGGGGGGGGGGGGGGGGGGGGGGGAGGAGGGAGTCTGTTGAGATATGACGTTAGGGTCGAAACGTTGCCCGGATTTATTTTGTTGACCCAATATTTGCCATGTCACTAAAACTGAACTTATGGCTGGTGTATATCGATGATTTTATTGAAAGAAAGTTGACCTTCGGGAGCTTAGGTCTCCTAAATTCGCCCCTGTCAAGAGGTGCATGTTTCGAACGTCAAAAGGATCTTTTTTTCTCTTCGACAACAAAATCTCGTAGGAGAATCTTCGAGCAGCGCATAAATTAAACCAAATATTTCCTTTTTTTATTAACCGACACCGGAAGTAGCTACAAAGGCATGTCCCTTGCTCAAGGACACGCGTGGACTGCACTAACTACCGCGCAGCAGGGTTGTGAGCTTGGACTTTTGAATACCGGTGCGATATATGAATCTCGAACAAACGATGCGGCGTATCTTCAACTCAACCGTCACATTACCTTCGCTGTCATGCAAAGGAACCATGCATCAGGACGGTTTTGCGAGTAAAGCCTCTGACCGCCGCCATCTTGCTCTGAGTGTGTGCAGTGATGTCAAAGCGCTGAGCTCGGATTGGAAGGTTTAGCGGGTAGACGCGAAGGCTAGCTGCCTTCGCCTCTCCACCAGCTGCCCCCATCCAATCAGACTGAACAAGAGCGTCGTCTGCTCCTCGGGCGAAGTTGGCGTTCGAACATTTGGAACGTTGACGTCACCACACGCTCTCATCTCCTTCTCTCCCTCAGTTTCTTTCCGCATAAAGGCCCGTTCACACTCTTGCGACCTCTTAAACCTAGGTTAAACCTCTTAAACCTTAAACCAGAAAACACACTGGTGCCATCTATTGGGAAGCAGTGTAAACTCGGCGGTCCGGCATATTTTTTTTTTTATTTCTCGCGCATTATCCTTTCTTTCTTGGCTCGAAAAACTTTTGTCAATGTTATAAACAAGCCTTTCTATGGGTATTACGCACATTTGACCTCGGAAATCCCGCAAAACCTTCGCTCTTGTGAAATGCAGTTCCAGGGTCACCGCATAGATGGCGCCACAATGCCCGTTTGTTTCCTCATTTTAAAAACATTTAACAAGTTCTAAGAGAACTCGTCTCTCTCAGTCGTACTCGGTTGCAAGAGTGTGAACGGGCCTTAAGGAAGACTAGAGAATCGGAGCAACGGAGTGCCGATACTCTAAGCTGCGCTTAGAGTATCGACACTCCCTTCCCCGATCTGCTAGTGGGCGCCGCCATCTCGGTGCTTAGTGCAAAGCAGACGGAACTCCCGATCTTCACAATTAAAAAAAAATGCGACTTTCTCAGCTTTAGATACGGTGTTAGGGAACTCGGGTGATCTCATTTTGCTGTGTCGCGAACTGTTTTAACATTTCCGCAAAATGGAAAAGCGTTTCTTGTGATTTCAGATAAAGCTTCAGATAACTGGCAACCGCGATTTTAAGCACCAAAGTGGCTGAAATGTCGTCACTTTGAAGTGTAGCTTGTTTAGTGGCTCTAGGGAAAACGAAGGAAGAGACATCAAGGGACAAAAAGAGAACCGTCCAGACTTGTGGCGCGTGCATTTTCGAAAGTGCTCGTCTGTCGTGGAACCCCACAAGCCGTAGTTGCGAGCGTGGTCCCGAACCCCAGAAAACGACGACCGAAAATAGGCCACAGTGCGCGGGTCGAATCAAGAAGTGGGGGAAGAGGCCACCCGAGAGATAAACTCGACAAAACAAAAGCGCGCAACAATGAGATACATAGGAGAAACGACAGCACATCTGCAATGACAGGAAATGAGGGGGAACCAGATGGGGAGAGAAAGGGGAAAAAAACAGAGAGAAGGAAACGGGGAGGGGGGAGTGAAGGCAGTCCCTTAGCACGGACGGCAGAGGCACGGGGAGGACGCAGTTACTACACAACGCGGAGAAGCCGCGCCGCGATTTCGAAGCCAGTCAGAAATCTCACTTTAGCAACGACACCCTCCCCGCCTGCAGACGCGTTATAAAATAAATAAAAACAAAATGGCGAAGGGGTGTAAGAAGTGGGTTGGGTACGGTATACACACTCTGTTTTACAAAACGATGAACCGAAACCGACGCTACGAGCCATACCACCCAATTCGGCGCTGCGAGCACGTCACGTGACTTTGCGTCCCTCGCGTCCGCCGCTTCCGCTCCCGAATGTCACGTGACATTCGCAATACGGCGTGGGATTGGCTGGGCTGGCTGAGTAACGCCCCCTGGGGTCCATCGTGGGGTGAAACGGTGTGTGGCGCGGAGGTTCCCTCTTCGTCCGGCTCCGTCGCAGGCGGGGGGTCCGAGCTCCGAAGCGAGGATTAAGGGCCACGACCTGTGGTTAACTGAAGACGAATGTCCGCCGGGGTTCGAGGTTAGGGGTGAGGGGGTGCTGCGACAGCGGCGACGCTGCAAGCGTGTCGAAGGGGCCATGCGCCATTGCCGTGGCCATTTTGGGAAGTGCCTTTTGGGGTCGTTTCCTCCAACGCTTGTCGACTTCTCTTTTTTTTTTTTCTCTCTCTTTTCGTTCGTCTCTGTCTCCCGCTGCGAGAGAGAGAGAGAGAGAGAAGGAAAGCGGAGATTGAAAGCTATGGCCGCAGCCCGATGTCGCAAGGCATCGGACGGATGCGTTGGGTTTGGGTGGGTGGAGGGGGTCGGTTATGAGGAAAAGTCTCTCTCGATTTTGGTGCCTAAGTGAGCCTGAAATGAAGCCTATTTTTTGTTATATATATATATTTTTTTTTTGTTTAATACTTCATGGAGAAAGTAGTTCATTATGTGCGAAGTATGACGCGTGTTGTTGACGTTGAAGGGTGCGGCAACTTCGCGTGAAGTCCTGTTGCTTCCGCGCGTAAGCTCAAGATACTGTCAAGACCGGTTATAGCGAAGTCAACGGGAATCGGAAATCACTTCGATATATCCGCTGTTTCATTATAACCGACTTCGGTTAACAAAGTGCAAAAGGGAATGGGAAATTGTGATCGCTTCGCTGTAGCCGCTATTTCGTTATAAACGACTTCGTTATAACCGGTCTCGACAGTATAACACCTATGCCCTTTCACGCGAAGTAGAAAATGAGCACGGTGCATGGTCGCAGCTAGAGGTAACTAAAAGTATAAACACAAAGACAGACAGGACAAGACATATTTCAGTCTAAAGTAATTATGTTGTGCGTACGTTTAGACAGCACGAAGTTAGTCAGCCCTAATAAGATATTTAGCCAGCGAGGTATATCGGTGCTAGCCTGGGGTCATTGACGTGCACCACGAAGTAGTGAAAAACGACCGAACGCCGGAACGATGCTCATCCTTGTCGACAAGGGGCAGGGGTGGGGATTGAGCCCAGGATCCCTGGTGCGCGTTAGCGCACTCGGCCACCGATTCCCTCTCTTTCCATCAAAATGTGTCTAAAGTTTGAAAATGTGCCATTCTGTCCGTCTTTGTGTTTTTACCTTCAGGGACGTCTTTGAGCAGTTTGCGAAATGAAAGACAACGGACGATATCGCGCTCAAACTAAAGGGCAACTGACTGCGCTTTAGTGCGTGCTTACGTTTTCACGGTCGCACAACCCAGAAACCGAGAGTAGTTTTAGTAGAGCGTTCCGAAAGAGTTTTAGTAAAGCGTTCCAACACCTCCGATAACGGCACCCGATAACGATACGATACACGCGCAAAGGCGTCTGCGAGTATCCGGCGTCGTTATCAGAGTTATCTAAACGATCTACAAAAGCTCCCTATTCTCGACTCAAGATCCGAGTGCTTCACTCAAGAAAACAGGTAATCGAAAAGCGTTTTTTTTTAATTGTTATAAGATATATATATATATATATATATATATATATATATATATATATATATATATTGTATTGTCGATTAACTTGTAAGGACATCTAGAAGATTAGAATACGAAACGGCCACTGCAGACTCGGTTGCTTAGGTCATTATGCAGACATGGAAGGTTCAGCGTCAGCGTTACTGGTCGGTTCATCGCCTTGACGGAATCTCAATTAAGAAGGACCGGCGACGACTGGCACTAAAAAAACAAATTATCGATTCAATGACGACGTGTGTCTGAAACTTAACTTTGATCGCCTTATACTTTGGTCCCAGTTTTCGTTTAAGGTCCGTTTCAGTTGGTCTTTGTTCGGTTGGGTTTACGATTAAAGGCCGGTTCACATGTACAGCACCGTTTCCTTGCGTTGCATTATATCACGAAAGCTTACGGTGGCTTACATCGAGGGTCTCCGAGGCATCCGTGCTTTGTGTTAAGCGTGTTACCCAGTGTAAAGGGGCGCACGACTCCGACAAATCGTGCGTTTTGTAGTGTCCTGTTTGGACACCCCTTTCGGGGCAGACTTGCACGGGACATTCGAGGCACGGATGGTTTGCTGACTTAGACGCAACGTAAGAAAACGCAAAAAAACTATGCAGTGTGAACTAAGATCACTGGATTCTGGGAAAGTAACGCCATTGCCTTCCCTACCTGCTGGCCGGATGCAAATGGTGGTGAGCGTTATAAGTGAAGATGGGGGATGCAAATGGGGTACTAACATGCAGACGACCAAAACCTCGCAAGGCGATTGACTAATCTGCCTACGTTGCCATGAAAATCGCCATCTCGATCCATTCAAATCTTCGAAGCTTCCAAAGGGTCTTTCTGAATCAGTCGCACCATAGATCACCATGGAGCATCATCGTATTGGAAGCGTTCCTCGACAAAATGCATAGCTGCTGCGAGATACGCACTGCGAGATGGCGCCACCTGCCCTTGCCCGACTCGACGTGCAGCAGTGCAGTTCCCGTAGTGGCCGTTGCGGGAGCAATGGCGGCGTTGCGATCGCCATTAGTTCGGTTCTCGAGTACGGATCGAAGCCACTTTTTCAAAGCAGGCTCTATGGCAGTTTCCTAACTGAGTTGTTCTAGTAACGTTGACCATGGTCCTGCTTCTTACAAAGAAGTAGAAAAAAAACGCTCAGCCTTTTTATTATCGTGAAGAAGGAAGACCAGCGGAGCTGTACTCGATACAAAAGTTGAGGCTTGGGCGAGTTGGTACATACTTCGGAAATTAAAAACAGCGCGGAAAGACGAGGACCAGACAAAGAAGTGACACGGACGTAGCGCTACGTCCGTGTCACTTCTTTGTCTGGTCCTCGTCTTTCCGCGCTGTTCGATACACTGTGTGCTTCTTCTTAGTCGTCGTCTGTTTTTCGCGCTGTTTCCTACGATGAATTCCCACCAACGCGCCCCACTATCCATTCTTCTATTATAGCTGGAAAGGTTGCCGTCATCTACAAGCGACGGCGGAAACCATACTGGTTGTGTGCTTGCCGCCGTCGCTTATGGCGGTAGCTGTCCAGGTAGGCTTGTGTCGACATACACTAACACGATCCTGGGGAACCTAGCCCTTAACAGCTCCGCTGTAAAAAACGTGAGCTGTAAAAAACGTGAGTTGTAAGTGGTTTCAAGTCAGCGCTGTTTGTCCTTCTGTGTGCACTCTCCCTTTGTCCTCGTTTGTAACGCGCTGTTGAAATGGCGAGGCGAAAAAGGGAAAGGAGTTCTCTAAAGAGACGACAGGCCCCGTTACGTCACGGCTTGTTTATCGAGTGAGTTGCAATACGGTAATCTTCAGAGGCATTTTATAAGCTTTATTCTTCAAATCGCGAGCTGACATTTCATGGACACTTCCACGGGAATGTCCTAATACCTTCCACAAGATTTTTTTTTTTTTTTTTTACGAAACTAACGATTTTTGTTTTTGGCTGGAGAGGCCACAACTCCCAGCTAGCTTCCGAATCGATGCTTAAAAATGTATGACATTGAACGGAGCGCCACCAGTGTTTGCCGTAATTAGAGAGTTTTCGTAGACCGCGTTTCCCCCTCCGCTAAGCCCCCTCCACAACCAAAAAGCCGCTACTGCGCCTGCGCGCCGGTGACCTTGACTGTAGAGTTCCGGGTATTGTAGCGGGTTGCGGAGAGCGCAGCGGGACAGCGGAAACGATCTACGAAAACCCACTTTTGTTCTCCACTCTCCGAGAGCGTGCGTCCCCTCCGTTCATTCCACACAATCGAAGAATTCGTCCTCGAAAAGCGCTTAGTTATTAAAGGGCTTGATGGAGTACATTCGTCTCCAACAGCCAGCGGCTAAGACAGGAGGCTTTAAGAAAGAAGCGAGAAAGGAAAACAATTCAATTTAATTCACTGTCTACGAGAGGCCGTCACCTTAGAAAAAGGTCAAACCGCCTGTGAAGTGCTTGAAGGCCTAAACGGTTGCTACAAAAAGCCCCTAGTGTCAAAAAAATTAGCCTCAATGTAAAAAATAAAAACAATTCAACCTTTCCACACTGGTGAAGAAGGATCGAAGACCAGCGGAGCTCTGCTATGATGGGAATGAAGTAATGGCCGGCCGCAAGTCGGCAAGCCATAGTGGAAAGGCTGGAAAGGTTGCCGCCGTCGCTCATAGATGGCGGTAGCTGTCTGGAGTGTTGTGTCGACACTTATTTGCTGGCGGACACGATCCTGGAAAAACTAACCCTCAACAGCTCCGCTGAAAAAAAAAAAAAGAGTTTTAATAAACAACGGTAATGACTAGAACGGGCACCCAATGTCCAGAAGCCACGAGCAAAGTTTGATTGAATAAATAAAATGACTAAATCGTTCTAGCCCGCGCTCAGGAAACGTCGTCACTAAGCTGACAGTGGGGTGAGGAAGCTGTGCACCAGCTGCCCCTCATCACCCGACCCCACGTTCCCTGCGCGTGGGCAGGAAAGCGCGATTACCTGCAGAAGATCAAAGAGGTAGAGGGGCTTAGAGCGATAAACTGGTATCCCGTTCACCAGGCAAAAGCAAACCCCCCCCCCCCCTGGCTTCCGCCATGTTGTACAGTTTTGACCATTAGACACGTGACCGCATTAAATCCTGAAGCTTTTACGCAAAACAAAGCCGAGATTTCTATTGCGATCGCTGTAAAAAACATGAGAAACCATTTTTTTCAATAAATTTAGCCCCAGAGATCAGTGTCTAGCTCGGATAAAATCCCCAAGATACAGCACCGCGGCTGATGGCATCTAGCGGGAGCCATTACGAAGCTGCCCGAGATTTAGTTGTAAAAGCACATTTGGAACTTAAAACGACCAAAACATAACTTATCTCGTCGGTACTGTTATTAAAGATCAATAAGCAATTATCTTTGCGCGGTACTTCGTCAATATCTAGACGTAAAACTATAAAGTCGCGTGCCTAGGGGTCAAAAATGTGCAACATGGCGGCGACCAATCGGGGATCACATTCAGCTGCCAGTTTATCGCTCCAGAAGATAGACGTAAGACGGTCTCAACGAGCGCGTAGCTTCCACCGCATTGCCAGCTTACGAATGGACGCAGAGTAGGCGGCACCGGATTCTGGGATCGACCTTATTTTCGCACTTCCGTCATCGCCATAAATTCATCGACAAAAGTTAAAAAAAAAAAAAGAGCAGATTGTTGGCTAACGCGGGGATGACGCGACCGCGCTCGATCAAAAACTCTCACTCCTTTCATCTGTTTCTTTTTTTTTTTTTTTTTGCAAACCACGCTGGCTATGATCGACACTTGCGCTTCCTCCACAAAAGTCCGGGAAAGAGGGGGGGGGGGGGGGAGAGAGGGAGAGAGAGAGAAGAGAAGGTATATAATTTCTTTTTTTTACACAAACCTTATACTTTTTGACCGCTTTAGTGAACTCGAGTTCGACTCCTCAATTGAGAAAGGGTCGTCCCTTCAAATCTGTTTTTAAAAAATCAAGGCGGCGGCGCGGTATTTATTATTAGATATATATTTTTTTAATAAGAAGCCACTTGGAGGAAGAAGTCCCACAGACGACGGCGCCATACAGAACCCTCCCCGTCATTGACGTTTTGGAAGCTTTTACAACGGCGCCTAAACTCCTCCACGTGTCGACAGAAACGCACGCACGCACGCGCGCACATAGACAGAGACGTACACGCACACACGTTTGTACGCGCGCACACGCACTCACACAAATGGCAACAAGATAGACAAACGCAATAAGGCTCTTAAAAAGAAATACCACTGGGAAAGGTGTTCCCTTTTTAAACGAAGGTCCTCCCTAAAGTTGACTGTCACCTCCCTCTCTTTAAACAACCCCTTGTTATTTTAGATGTAGTTGCACATTTCTTTGCTTCTTTGTTCCTTTTTTTCTCTTTTCGCTAGGAATTTTTTTTATTGCCAGTTTAACGAGATAGTGTTGTGGGAGTTTGTGTGTGTGTATGTGTTTGCATGTGTATGTATGTAAGTGAGCGGGCATGCACGCGTTAGGTTCGATTGTATCCGCGTGATCTTATCCACCAACTTTAGTTCTTTTGTTGTTGCTTTTCATTTTCAAAGACATGAAGATATGTTTTTCTTCTTCTCTTTCGTTCCTCGAACAAACAAGCAAAAACAAAATGCACGCGGCAAGAAAGCAGCCATGGAGGAAAGAACGTAATCGAGCGAGATTGTGGCTGCCAAAGAAAAGATGTCGCTGTAAAAACCAGATAAATGGATTGTTAGGGGGGGGGGGGGGGGGGGGGGAGCGTCGGAAAATATTATTAAGAAGACGCATGAGCGGAGCGCTTCACTGCAGCGCTGCTTCCCTCATACAGTCGACGCATTTGATAAACGCATGCCAATAAGGCTGTGGCACATGCTTGCGTATACCACTAACCGCGTCGCGTAGTGTACTAACACTTGGTCGCCGCCATGTCTCTGCTCGTGTGAACAAGATGCCTGCCGGCTGTTCCCTTTGAATCGGGCGGTGACTTGGTGGGCGCCAGCCAAATAGTGTTTTTAGCTCCAGCTTAAATATTGCTTAAGCCAATTAAATCAGGTCCAACCTCCGCCATCCCTCGATTTTAGCCACCAATCCTCTAACCTTCTATTAGGGAGCTCTTCAAAACGTTTCGTTTCACCGCTCTCATCGAATCCCATGGGGCCCCGAGGAAGTCAGACACTTCGCGCGATTGGCTTTGGGGGCCAAGCCCTTTACATTCCATAACGACGTGCTCCGGCGTTCTAATCACTTTGCAAACGCGGGTCCACAGCGCCAAAAGGATTGCCGGGAACGCTAGGTACAACCGACATAGCAAACGACCGAGGCCCCAACTCTCAAATGAGTTTGAGGCCCCTGGTCCATTAGACCCTTTTCAAATATCCCAAAAGGCCGCGGGCAAAGCCTTGAACTCCCCTCCTCGCCCCTCAATCATTTGTCACGTGATACACAAGAGAGCGAGAGGAAAAAACAGAAGTAGCGGAGTTGGTGAACAAAAGGTATGGGCACAAACGAGCTGGTGGTGGTTAAACATTTCGAAAAAAAACCCGAGGCTGGGACAATAAGGGACGGACAAACACAGAAACTTTGTGTTTGTCCGTCCCTTATTGTCCCAGTCTCGGTTTTTTTTTTCGAAATGTTTAGCGGAGTTTCTCTCCTGTCCTGGCCCACTCCACTGCGTTTTGTCCGCGACCTCTGCACAAATCGCCTTCTGGGTGCTGCCATCTTTGTCTACTGGGCTGTGAAATTCGTTTTGAGCGTGCGCAGTAGCTTTCTTCCACAAAATATGAGACGCCGCGCATGCGTCCACAGCCCAGTGACTCAGCATTCATCGCCTGGGGGATAAGCGCTGGAACGGTCTACATCCGGTTCTGCAGACACCGTTCCCGGCATACCTTTCGGCTCCGTGAATGGTGCTGCACGTTTTGCAACAGGTCTATTGCAAGCCTGTCAAACTTAATTAGCGGGAAATTTGGGAACGTGTTAGAACTTGCAAGTAACGGGGTTACTGGTGACACGTTAGGGTTTCTTTTTCACTATCGTAGTGACGTACGGTTTCATTTTTTTTTAAATTATTATTAAAGAGTAACGTGATTTCGTTACTATTTTGCGCCTATTAAATTCCATTACTCGTTACTGTTATTGTATATTTAATTACATTACTCGTTACAGTTGCTTAAATTTAGTCACATTTTCGGTTCCTTTAAGGGGCCAACTCGCCATCGAAACGTCGCTCTATTGTAGTTATACGATAAAGAAAGGATGAAGCACTAATATGAAATCATGCTGTAACAGTTTCGCCATTGTCAGCGTTCGTACATCCGCGACTTATCGCTGCCAAATAATAATGTGTTGGATTATGTCGATGAATAAACGAGTAGTGCTATTTTATTACCTTTGTCACGGGCACAACACCCATGGACCACCAGTCAGGACGTGCCTGTCTAGCGCGAGCGCACGTTCCACGAATGCATGCACGTTTCAAAGTCGCCATCTTGTGCCCGTGGTCGACCTTCTACGATTGGCCAAACACTCACTATTATACGTCTTTATTAGGGGGAGAATTCTGCTTTCGTCGACAGAAGTAAGAGTTATGTCAAAGAGCAAGTTCGGCAGTGCTGTTTTTTTTTTTTTTTTTTTTTTTTTAAGAACGTGGTGATTTTGATCATTCACCGTGTTTTTGTTTACGCACGCTATCGAACATGTCGTTCGTCACCGAGTGATAACCCATGGTTGTTCGTGACGTGACTGACGTCACGGGTAGGAACCATAAGAGGGCGCCACCGAAACATCTCGTAGCCAATAGCGCTCCCAAAGCGTCCTTCAGCCGTTCAAATTATGTATTCACGTTCACGCCGTCTTCATGAAGCCGCCATGGTACATGCTTATATACACCGACCAAATCTCAATACGGAGGTATACACTCCTGCCACAGGGGGTAAAGCCAACACCATTTAGAATAACGAAGTCCTTCGAACGTGCCAAATCTTCCTCCATGCAACCTCATCGCATGTCGAATGGCGCCGATTCAGCGATTAGACCCGAGTACGATGCCGAACGTCCTTCGACGCGTTGATTAGACACGAGGCCCAGCCGAGCACTGACGCAGCGCTCGTATCCAATCCGCGTCTTCGCTCGATCTCACTGTGATGATGTTATCAAAATTCTAGTGCACAGGCTTTGGTTATTGACGAAAAGGCAAACAGCGCACAGTGAACGGGGACTAAAGGAAGTGCAAACAAGACAAGCGCTGACTCTCAACTGAACTTTAATCACATGAAAACAAAACGAAGAAAACAGTAACCCCGCCCACGTCACATGATACATTCACCACGTGTTCAAAAAAACAATCTCTTTACTACTCAAGCCCAATGACGTTTGGCTTACGCAGTTGGCGCCTGCTTTAATAATTGCATGCGCCTCTAAAATTTCTTTGTTGACTCTGTCCCTTTTATTGTCAATGATACCAGCCTTACTGAAGAGAGGTTTGCCTCCACATCCATGACAATACAATGGCAGATGCCCCCCTACAGCTCCCACCGCTGATCGTAACGACAAGTCATGCTCCCGCAGTCTGTGATTAACACATCGTCCCGTCTGACCGACGTAGGCTTTTCCACGCGTTAGTGGAATCGTGTACACAACTCCCACCTTGCAAACCACATATTGATTTTCATGCTTCACCGAGCAAGCCGCAGCTTACACCGAGCGGAAATCACCAATGGCACATCGTACCTCAAGGCAACTTTTTTCAAGTTCTGTCTAATTTCATGGAGATACGGTATTACGAGCGGTCTCTTATTTGGCCTTTCCCTCTGGTTACTCTAGGTGGTGCTGGCAAAGCCGGGAGCAGAGCGTAGCGAATTGTGAGCGTTGACATTTGTGGATCCGAGAAACGAGAAAGAGAGCGACAGAAGATCACAAGAACAAAGCACTCTCAGAGTTCATTTGTGTTAATTTTGCCGCGACGAGTTTGTTCGAACACCGGTTACGCCACGCCGCGGGAGCGGCGCTTCGGGCGCACTTCCGGTCTACGGGTGTGGGCGGAAGTCGCCATGCGTGACGCGCATTCCTGTGTTGTTTTGGAAGAAACCAGGCTGGTAAAACCTGCCTTCTCGTCGAAACGCCGCAACTGGGGTTGCGGCGTTTCGAACAGTTTTCGTGTGTTTTCTGCCTGCTTGGTTAGACCGAAAATGTGTATAGGTGCCGTGAAAAGGGAAAACCATGACACCGTCGGACCACGATTTCTTGCGCGGGAAGCACTTTCAGTTGAATTCACGGATACTTGTGGTCGTCAGTTTTATTTGTTTTGATCCAACATGAGCGTGGGAAAAGTGTCAAGTTCTCCAGACCACCGGCGGACCACGTTCAGTGCACCTCCATGCGTTCAAACGGCCGTCTGTTTGCTCAAACTGTCGTCTGCTCGTTCAAGCGACATCAGCCAGTAACCAAACGTTGCGATGAGAAGTAAGGGCAGGCCTCAAAAGACTTCAAGTTTGAAGGTTTGTTGGGGTAAGTGGCTCGTTGTAAACAGTAGACACAAAGAGATGTGGACCATTGTTGCCAGTGGCCATAACCGACTTCTTATACCTGATTCACTTGGTTTGATTCTGCTTGCGATTTTCAGTACCGACGTCGAACATCGCAGCTATGCAGACAACGCTTTTGCAGCCCGAGCGACATCGCGACTGAAAATAGCGAGCAGAATCTCATCATCTGAATCAGGCTTCAGTGTACATTCTGCGGCGTTCACGCAAAGTGCATCACCGCACGTTTCATTATTTACACAAAGTTTGCGGTGTAACGTGATTTCTCTCAGGCCACTAAAGTATTTAGACATTGCCAAGAGGACGTAGAATCAACAATTCCAACACAAATATGAGCATGAGGACTCACACCGCCGCCAAATTCATATTCCAATGGTTTGTTTATGAAGGACGCGGCGCTTCTTAGCGACACCCCATGGCGCATGCGCGACGCCGTTAGTGTACCGCTAGGGGCGCTCCGGTTCGTATGTAAACATGAGTTGGTGTATACAAAGCGCGACGTCGGGGTTTCTTCAACAATATAACTAGAAAAGCACTAGGTACAGATCTTTCCAGCGATGTTGCGATGCTTCTT
Organism: Ixodes scapularis; assembly: GCF_016920785.2. Classification (NCBI taxonomy): domain Eukaryota; kingdom Metazoa; phylum Arthropoda; class Arachnida; order Ixodida; family Ixodidae; genus Ixodes; species Ixodes scapularis. Next base: position 245,269 of record NW_024609935.1, read on the forward strand.
GGTGTATATTAAAGCCCCGTAACGACACAAGACCACCTGGAAAAGCGATGTCCGCGTGCATGCCCCGCCATTCCGAACAACCTCAAGAACCGTAGTAAAAAAAAGTCCGGCTCTTCGCGGAGCATGACTAATTTCCCCCTTTACGTAAAGAATTAAGATATAGTAGGCGCATTGTAGATCAGATATGTGTTATCTTATCAAGACCTATATATTTCGAACGCCATAAGCATCGCTTCTTTGTCCGACAACCAAATCTTTGTAAGAACTACTTCGCGTGGCGTAGGAACAATGCGCAAAACTTTCTTCTTTTCTTGGAAGTCAAAACGAGTATAGATTGTCGTATTAAGAGTACAGCCTACTGCGTGTGAAACGAGCGCGTGGACGGAAAACCGAACACGCACGTGACCTCGGAAGCGCGCACATGCCAAAAGAAAGACGGACGTACGGACGCCAGTGCATGGCCGCACATCAACAGACACACACACACACATTTCACATTACTTTCGCCTTCAATGGACAATCTCTTCCAGCGGCAGCACCCCATAGTCGCACAAAGGACTTCATCGTTTCATCGATTTCCCGCCTTTTATTTTCCTTTTCTTTTTTTTGGAACTCCGAACCTAAACATAAAACCACAGGCACTTGAAAACCAAGAAGCAAGGGAAGTCCGCTGTGAAACGTTTGCGTTCCCCTCTTGATCGCCACTTCTCTCCTCCTTTTTATTATCATTATTATCACTCCTATTATTTATGTATCTATTTATCCGCCCATATCCTCCTAGCCCTCCGGGTCCAACCCCAATAATAATAAGAATACGAAACTCTGCTCCACCTCGACGGACGCTGCGAGCCAACCGGAGCCAATCCACAGCTTAAATCCTGCCGCGTGACTTCGCGCGCTCATCATCGCCCCGCCCAAACCGAAGGGCACGTGACGCCCTCCGAGCTATGGATTGGCTCCGGCTGGCTCTTAGCGTCCGTTGCGGTCCGCCGCAAGTTAAAACGGAGTAGAGTAGTAGCAGCTGCGGCTTTTGGGCTTTTTGGCGCGAAAAGAGGCGCCGGCAACCGGCCCCCTAACGGTGGCGATCGCTACGACGTTAAGTACCGCATAAAACGTTAGCTTCTTCCCCCCACCCTTTCCTTTTTCCATTCGCCGCCAGAGAGCGTCTCGGCGTTATCGGCGTCGGCGGCGTCCACCCTGCTCCCGGCTATCTCGGTTTCCCGCCAAAGAGGGTGACAAAAAGCGCGGGAAAAGTATATAGCCGAAGATGGCGCGGGCCTCTAAAGATCACCGATGACCCAAAATGAGGCTGTGTATAGCGTGTATACAAATACTGGTGGGGGGTTCGATCCACCGCTTTACACGCCGCTGGGTCGTCGCCCTCCTTCTCGAGCAAAGAACGCGCGCGCGCGAGCGCTAGAGGGCGCTGCGACCGTTAAACCACCATCCCGTGGTGTTTGGTTTTTCCCGTTTCGGTTTTTTTATCTTTAGTTTTTAGTGGAAAACTTCCATTCCCTATGCTATTTTCCTTTCCTTGAGTTATAAAATTAATATTCTGAAACGTCAGAACGGTCCGCCACTTGTGCTGCTATCGTCACGCGGAGCTCTTGGATTATTGGAGTCGCCTTCTGGTGGAGTTTTATCGTACCTTCAAAGTGAGGATAGTTCCGACTTCTTCGACAAACCAGAGGATTAATGTCCATTATTTCGGACACTTTGTATCATATTCAATCATTGCCCTCACTTTCTTTTTTTTTTTTTTTTGAGGGCCCACACATTGTAATGCAGCCCATATTTCTTGTCCTTCCAAAAAAAAAATGAGCACACAAACGAACAAGTGTTGCATAAAAGCGCGATGCACAAGCGAGGTCACGCTTGGAGACACCGAAGACGATGTAAACATCAGCACGTGAACAACACTTGCATGCCGGGAACTTGTGTCGAGTATGCATGAGGTGCGACTGGCCCTCCGAACCTTCGGCCTTTTGTCAGGATTCGACGAAGTCGTACTTTTGAAAAGTATTCCTCAACTTCTCCACAATAACCTAAATTTCATTTCTCTAAATAATGCTCGCATTTAATGTATTAGAAAATTATTATCAATATAAACGTAATATAAAAGCAAACAAATAATATTTTAATTACCTAGTTTGTCACACTGGCATCGTCAGGTGTTGTCAGCCCTTTCAAGATATTCGTGCATGTGCATAAAGTCAAACTCTCGTCCCCTTATCGTAGAACTCGCGACATCCCTACTTACAGGTGCCGAAAATGAGGATCGCTCAAAAGCCGACCGGCAATGTTTTGTTGTTTTTCCAGTCAGGCTGAAAATTCTCCTTGCCACGCTGTACCCAACCTTCTCCCACTGGTCACGTGACGATGTGCACCAATGGGCGCGTTACGTCCGCGCTCCTTTACTGCAACTCCGACGCTCCGTGTTTCGTACTTGAAGCGCAGCAACTAAACGGAGCCCAGCATACGGAAGCGTGACACACCGAAACTATCGACGAGCCACACGAGCTCCTCCCGAGGTTATGAGTCTTATGACGAACCCGGCATCTCGTGGATACAGGTGTCAGAAGCCGAAATTATTTCCAAGATAAATTAATTAAGGCATCTGAAGCGGCGGAGTGTAAGCGTCAGAGTGTGAATAATAATAATAGTAAAAGACGGTGGCAGTAGGAAGTTTTTACGAAGAATGGCTTGGAGCACATATGCAGAAAGTTTCCTTGACTTATCTATTTATTGACTATGCATACTGTTCAGGTTTAAATGAAAGACAATAACATTCTTGAACTCGCTTGCGGACGCGGGAAACTGTCAAACTTGTCAGATGTTCCGTGGTTCCGTCTTGCAGCGCGAGACAAAACCCTTTGATGTGCTACGCCGACACCGGCACACCGCCGCTTAAAGCCTGAACCGCATGCAGGCACGTAGTGCACGTAGCCAGGATTGGGGTGGGGGGGGGGGGGGGGGGAGGGGGGGGGGCCCCATGCCCCCCCCCCCCCTGGCTACGTGCCTGACCGCATGTAAGCGATTTAGCGAGTGACGAGACGGGCGACAGCGACGAGAGTCAGCGGCGAGCAACGGAGATTTCTCACTGTCGCTCGTCGCGTCGCTCTGTTTCTATTTCTAGAAACCGTCACTCATCGCCTTGGTCGTTTGCTCTCGTCGCTTTCATGCGGCTATGGCCTGGTCGCGCCACTGACCGACCGATAGCCAAGCGGTTCGCCGTCACTTGTCTCGTCGCCCCAAAATTACTTTCATGCGGTGTATACTTAATAGATAGCACGTCGATTCGTTTCCAGGCGAGATGCATGACCGAACCTTTTCCACAACGCTAACTGATGTTTCGGCTTTCCAATCCAAGTATCTTTTTCCTCTGGGCTAAGCATCCTAAAAAAAAGGCGGCGGTCCGACTGCCTTCTCCTCTCGACGACTCTTCTTTCGCTGTGCTATCGGCACGCTACCGCTCGATACTAGTTACGCACTGAGGGAGTCAACGCATCCCATGCCAGTCCACTCAGTGCAACAAAATAACCTGAGACAGACATGTACGTATAGGCACCTATAACGTATACACTTCTGTAACATATATCTCTTCCAGCACCTAATTTGTTGCTCTCAGCAAAAACACCTAGGAATAACCAAAGGATCTGACAGCATCAAACGCGGACCATTGTGGTGTTCCTCATGTTTCTCCGCGTGTTCTATATACCGTCGCTGAACCGATCATAAGCAGAAAAAGGCCCAATCATAGGCAGAAAAAGGCGCTGCTCCACTGGCACCATTAGCTCGTAGCGTCGGCTACGTCTGGACTTGAAGGCCGACGGACAACCAGAAACAGGAAAGTCTCCTCCAATTTCTCCTTTCCATGTGAGAAAGAGGGAGACCATCCTCCTTTCTGCGGGGAGTAGCTCGGAGACCCGTTCTTGTGGGGAGAGGAGGAGAGAAGAGGGCGAGAGGGAATGGAGAGAAGGAAACTGGGAGCCGATTTTCTGCGCGGCAGAAGAAAATTCTGTAAGTCGGCCTTTAAGCTGAAACGAGGCATAGAGGGCAAGGTCTGTCGCCGTAAAGTGGCGGACGTGTACTTCTTGGCGTCGCCGCGCGTGGTAACGTCTCGCCCATATCGAGATGCTGCGAGACGCGCCGTGGACGATGATGAGGCAACAAGCTTTAGGCGGAGCTGCGTGGATCCACGACTGATGACGTTTAAAGAGGGAGAAGTCCGGGCCTTCTCTTCTAGGGTGGTATTGGTTCCGCTCGCTGGAATCAAAGCCCAGAAGTCAATCTCTTTTCAGTGGCGCGGCTGTAGTGACCGACGTGCTCCCAACCCCGGCCTTTGGAAACTGCACCCAGGGGATCTCTCGGATTGGATTGGCTTGGTCCGGGAGGCGAAGCTTAAGCCCTTCTCGTTAGGCCTAATTACGTGATCAAGGAACCCGAGACTCCAACGACTGTTGAACCCAAACAGAAGCTCCGAATTAGATGAAAAAAAAAACGCGGCAAAGGAATTAAAAGAAAAAGAACTGCGAGGAAAAACATTTTGGGTAAACACCATCCACTCCAGATTCGGTTCGGGAATGGAGTCAGGCCAATAACGACCTTATCACGCTGAAAATGCTCGCCCGAGGCACCCTTGTTAACTATAGTTACTACTCGCTGGGTTTCCTCGATCTTTGGTGCTGATTGTTTCTCGGCGAGTTGGCGTGTCAGGTAGTTTGCCTGGGATACGTTTTTCTACTGGCATATATTTAGCGTCCTATACAGCTCATACATAAAAAAAAAATGGTCCCGACGTTACAAAAAGAAAAAAGACGACCTGAGTTATTGTACGTACATGTCGGATGCCGCGATCCTGGCGGTTGGTAGTAGAAATGCTGGCAAGAAGCGCGAGTGGACGGGAGTGTCGCTGTCGTCGTTGCGTCCCAATTCCTGGCTTCCGAAGCTTCCTTAAACTGTCAAGCTGCAGGTGAGCAACCTGCAGCAGAACAAGCGTCTGCGCAAATCCACCTAGCTGCTGCGGGCGCCGCCAGGCCCGCGGCAGGCAACCGCTTTACATAGAGAGCTTAGCTGGACACTTTTACGACATCATTTGACAGAAATTTCGAGGCCACTTTTGAAGATAAAGTGAACACGCCATTCGTAGACGCGCTCCAGGCAGGCACCATATACTCATACACTGGATAGGTTGAAAGGAAAGTCATAGAAAAAGAGAGAGAGAGAAACAATCACACAGCGGGAAGAATTTCTCTTCTGTCGTACGTTCCGAAATTCTTCCTAGCGTGCGGCTCTGGTAAAAACACGCGCGGACGGACGTGCCAAGCGTCGCACGCGTCGCAGACTCGTTTCCCAAGCGTACGCGCACAAACGCTCGCGCCCCGGATGGATACGCGGGCGCTGCCGGTTGGGGGCATCAGCGGCCCCGCTCACCGCGTACAAACCAGTACCAAATGGCGAGTGTGTTTCATGGGTTTTTGTTTTAGGCAAACTTTGTTACGACTTTTTTTCCGTGTTTTTCTAGCTTTTTTTTTTTTTTTTTTTTGTTAGAAAAATACTTTAAGTGCGGTGGCGTCCCTGTGGATCTCAGTGGAAAACGCAGACGCGCATGAATGATTATGCAGCCGCTGTTGTCCTTAAAAGCTAAAAAAAAAATATGTATATACGGTACGTATTTAGAATTTAGTGTGCTTACCGTCAGAATGAGTAGCGACACGCTGCTTCATCGAGAGAAGTCATTTAGCCTGTGCCGATGCAAATAACTTTCTGAATGACAGGCATCCCGCTTAGTATCTTTCATTTTCCTCCATTCCCGTGCTGGTAATTCGATATACTGCCTTTCGGAAAAATTAAAAGGAAAGAAAATCACTCCAACATGAATAGCGCAGCGTATAGCCGCGGAAACTCTATAGTCGCTTACAATTTCGCCGGCAGGATGGCGACACAGTTTGATATCGACTCGCGTAAAACATTGACAGCCCCTCCTCAAGTATGAAAAAGGAGAGAGAGAGAGAGACAGAGAGGAAAGAAGTAACACGTGAATAGCTCTCAAAAGCGTGCACATCGGATTAAGAACGCGTGCGCGGTTTGTCGTGTTACGAATTCATTACGGAAACCACACGGAAAACAATCGCAGCTATAGGATCGAGCTTCGCTCGGGTAAACACGCAACGTAAACAAAGGAAAACACGGACACGAGCTCGGCAGCGAGACAAACGAAGTCGCAAACAGTACGCCCCGTTGCGCCACTTCCAATGCCATACTCGCGAAGCCCCGAGCGACCCCGATACTCTCGGGTATGTATCCTTATACCCGGGAGTGTCCGGCCCTTCGAAACAATTCCCCAGAAGCGTGCCAGCGCGCGCATGTGACCTTGCCGACGCGCGTGCATGGATCACTCCTAATCCGGCGTCACGAAATCTTGTGACATCAGGGAATATTCCCCCGCCCTCTTCTGTTGTTCGAGTCATCCCGCAAGGCAAATAAATGTACAGGTTTCGAGGATGACCAGGTTCGAACTTTTTCGACCTTCATACCTGGAAATTCGGATAAAGTTCGACGGAAGTTCGACTGTCGCGCGCATGCGCGTAAGTAAAAGACGACCGTTGTGCCGTCTGGTGGAGAAGGTGCGCAGCATTTTTGGAGCGGCATCTGTTCGTGCCCCTTTTTCGGGTGAAATTTGGGCGGCGTTCGTACGCGAAAACCCGCGTGATTTGCAGGATGCGCGCTGCGCTATCCTCGCCGCGATATCGCTTTTTCTTTCGCACAGCCGCGTCATCTATGTCAAAACGCGCTATTGCCTCCCTCCCCTCCTCTCCACCGCTTATACAGCAGCAGCTTCGAACTCTTCAGAGTTTTAAACGCGCGTCTAAAAATAAAAAAAAGTAATTAATTGAAACTACGTTTTTATAAGAGCATTTCAACCAAAAAATGCGTCTCAGTGCCATTTTCTCGCCAAAAGCACATCTTGTAAAACACGTCTTGCAAAAGAATTCCCCAAAAGCACGCATCTCACAAAGCGCTGCTACCCCCTGCCACTATCAATCATTACAAGAAATCTCTGACATTTTGGGGTGCAAGTCGGACAACACTGGCCAAAAAGTCGAACTTCTTGGAACAAGTTTGCAAAAAAGGTTCAAGTTTCGACGAACATGTAGAACCTCAGGTTCGACGAAAATTCGCGACATCCTTAACGTCAACAATGGCAACAACAACAAACAACACCGAGGATAATGAAACCGAATTGTGATGAATAAATCGCTCGCTAAACTTTCCTCGGTTCCGAGGTCGGTCGCCCATCGAAATCAGTACGAGGTCAGTTCGGAGAAATGACTTTTTTTTCTTCTCTCTCTCTCTCGTTCTTTCTTCGCCGTGTGTCGTGCCTATAAGTCTGCCAGACTGCCGTAAGGACGTACAGGGTTCTGCAAGAAGGAAGTATACGCGCGTGTTTGTTTTGACGGCCGCTTATTGATGCCATTCATGAACATGCAAGTCCCGTTTGCGCGTGTGTATGTATATAATCACGCTGTTGCTCCGTCAAGCGAGCGTCGACGGCCACGCTGTCTTTGAATGTCCATACAAAGATACTTTGTGCGTGATGTCAGCTTATAATGACGTCTTGTGTCCCTTGACTGCCTCCCACGTGCACAAGCGAGCACGCACGCAAAGTAGTAGTTTCAAAGCCCGTTGACACACACACGCCTCGGCACTATTCGTCAGTGCTGGAAATACCATTGACCTCGCTGATGCAGCGCCGCATCAGTTGGGTATACAAGTGAGCTCTGCATTAAAGCTGAATCTATGGGGGTTAATAACTATAGTACCGGTGGATTGCCACCGCGTGTACTCCATCTGTTGAATATAGAGATAAATCAATCCGCTAATTTAAAATTGCATGGTTACCTTAAGTGGACCATGCATATTTCGAATAAAACCGAAGCAAAAAATAATGTCTTTTTCCTTCTTCTTTATACGTTCGGTGTTTTATGTACGCACTTCCTTAGTATAGACAGGTACGAAGTTTTTGCCTATTAAACATGGCGTTTCTCGTAAACCTGGTGATTGATGTTTGTCGTCAAGTCTCGCAAAACTGAAGTTTCGTAAAAGTAATTGCGAGATAAAAAGAAAATATTCAGGCAGCGATAATTACTAGCCCACGACGACGTGATAAAAGAGCAGGACCAGAAGGGTCTTTTTTTTTTTTGTTTAAGGGGAGAGGGGGGTGTAGTGGTTTCATGGTATAAATGAAGGCGCCACGCATCGGTGTCAACAGTTCCTCGGAGTGATTGATAGGTCGTTTGTGTCGGCTACGGTTCCGAGCCGCGAAAACACCTGAACTCATCCAAGCGTTTTGGATGATTCACCCCTCCACGCATCTTGCGTCACACGAAGCAAAGTTCCGAGCAAAACCACGAGTGACTACTGTCAGCACTTCTGCACCACGCAGCTCGAAATTCGATTCGATTACCTAATGCCTCGACGTGAGAAGTAATTACGACTATCTTGAAATGAGTGACGCGCAACACTCCTCCCCCCCCCTCCCCCTGGATGAGTGCGTTCATAAAGTTCGTAATATTGCCACGGAGGAATAGAGATTCAGCAATGAAACTCGGGTGGGAGTTTAGTCTCTCTCTATATTCGTCCGCCCAGAGTCCCGCACTTTTGCCAGCGATGGACAACCTGCCGGAGGCCATTGTTATAGAACTCCACGTTTTGAGTGTTCAGAAAGCGCTCCGTTTCAGCAATCACTTGGTCGTCGTCCTTGAAATGCCTTCTGCGCAGCGGAGCCTTCATGCGAAGGAATACCAAGAAGTCGCTATATAGTGCGAGGTCGGGGGAATAGACTGGATGACGCAAAATTTTGTAACCTAAAGAGGCCGCGTGCGATGACAACGTCGCCTGTGCCGAGTAAGCGGTGGCAATGTCACGAAGCAGACGGACGCCTTTCGCGAGCTTCCCTCTGCGTTTTTTCTTGTTAGCTACTCACAACTTTGTCAGACGCTCACGATAATACTTTCCTGCGATCGTTTGACATTTCTGAACAGATAAGAGAACACCACGGCAGTCCCGAAATGCGTTCAGCATGACCTTTCCCGATGACGGCACAGTCCTGGCCACTTTCGGTGCTGGTGAGTTCACACGCGGCCGCTATTTTCTTTGTAATTTTGTCTCTGGATCATAACGGTGAACCCAGCACTCGTCCACAGTGATGAAGCGGTCGAAAAAAATTATCAATGTCGCTCTTGCACAGCTGGAGAGCTTCCGTGGCTGCTTCCTTTCGGAGTCCTGTTTGCATGGAATCAGCAGCCGTGGAACCCAGCGCCGCGGAAAGCTTCGTCATATAGCAAGCAATGTTTATACACTGTCGGAACTACAGAAAAACGAGTGCTCATGTTGATCTCTGTTTCGTTCCCCTTTTTCAAATTTTTGGTGCACCGATAACACGAACTTTACGAGCACCCCTCATATCTAAAGAGCGGAGGTATTCCCCGCAAGCCAACGAAATGTCTAAACCTAATACTATTTTTTTAGGTATTTATATATGTATATATATATATAGGAATTACGACTGATAGTTTATTTGTTTTCCGTTATTTCGTCCAAGTAATGTTGTAATCGCGGCGTTACGTTGCGCGAGGGTAATTAGGAACTACGCAATTCAGACTCGCAAATTGATCGTTCACCGCGCCAGCTCCTGTGTATACATACCACGTCGGTACACTTCCGGATCGGTCTGCGATGGACCGCAGAAAACGCCGTACGCGCCATTCCAGACATTGAGATGCCGCGGGAGTGTCACGTGACTGTAGGTAGGGGCCGCAGTCAGATGATGCGACAAACAGCGCCGGATTGGTTGGCATGACTCGGGTAGCCTCCACCGCGGTTCATCGTAAGTGGTGAGGCGGACTGTAGCTGTCCCGTCCCGACTACGCCCTTGTACCAACTCCGCAGTGACGGAATTCAGGCGTTCCCCGGTAAGAGGGCAAAATACCGTTTTCGATTACCGAAGGCCGCGCCCCAACGGGCGAACTAGAAAGACGTGACCGATGAGGGGTGGAAAGACCGCGCTTTGTTCTCTAATTTGCCATGAACGCTGCCACAATCCTGAACACAGATCGGTCCTTCTGTGCCTGCTCCCCTTCCTTCTCATATTTCTAATTTTTTTTTATCTTTCTGCTTGTTAGTGTATAGTAAAGTGTATGGATTTGTGGAGGTATACTATTGCAGCCGAACTTCAAGCCGGTAAAATTGTGTTGCGTGTGATTAGGCTGCGTGAAATTCGCCTTGGATGAGAAATTTCGCCGGTGCAGTTGACGACTGCCAGCCTGGGATCTTTATAGGATGCACCACGAAGTAGTAATCACGGCCACAGGCCGGTACGAGGCTCAAATCCAGATCTAAACTGGCCGAGTTGCGGATTGGAGCCCAGGATCCGGGGGTTTTGCAGCCCGCGCTGTCTGTCGCTCCACGTGCTCCGAGCTGGAGGACGTTAACACACTGAGCCACAGAGATACGGTGCAACAGACACGAAGAGACAGGGACGGAAAGGCTGAGACAAAGAGAGTGAGAAAGGAAGACCGAGATACAGTGAAGCAGACGTGAACAGACAGAGACAGACGAAGGCCCGGACAAACGCGAAGAAGAGCGCCGATGTCTTGTTGGCCCAACCCGCCCCGCGAAGGGTGCACACACTCGGAGCACACTTCGCTGGCAAAGAGACGCACGCTCGTCACATCTGACGAGCAGTCGTGTCGAAGTCCCCCGGGGGCACCTTCCTTCACGTCGGTTCGTTGCGCGGGCCCGCCGCGTGGAACAGGGACCGTGTCCAGCCAATAGAGCCTTGATGGACGGCGCCGCGCGTAGCAGCAGCAGCCGTCCGTCGGCCGGCGTTTCCTCCCCGGCGTGCGGCGGAAGTGCGGCGGGGCAGGTGCGTGGCCAGCTGTCGCTTTCGGGCAATTAGGAGCACGCACGGCCCTCGAACGGACTGCCCCGCCGACAGGTGATAGCCTCGGTCACGTGACCGACCGCGAGAAACTCGAGCGAGCGCAGCACGCAGGGAACACCCCTGCCCGCGGCCACCGCTCGCGAAGACGTCGTCACGAAGGCTCCTCTCAGAAGAGATTTCGCCAGCCGTTATTGGGGATGTTTCGCAGCGGATCACGGGGTGAAGTTCGTGGAGGGTCGCCCTGGCACGTGATGTCACAGAGTCCCGTAGCCTCACAGCGTCCCGTGACGTCAGATTGCCACGTCACGTCACGACCTCTCATGACGTTGGAGCTCTTAACCTGACGTCGCAGTGTCTCACATGATGTGACACCCTGTGACGCCCCCCCCCCCTTCCAGAAGCAAACACATTGGGGGGGGGGGGGGGGGGGCGTCTCCCTTTCCCCCCTCCCAAATGCGCTCGCGTTTGTTCTCCCCCGACCTCAACCCACTGATGGCACGAACTCTGCTGCCTCGTCATCGCGCTTTCTCTTTCTCAATGTCGTCCTTTGAAATGGTGCGCCCCTATTTACGGTCCGATGCGCTAAAAGAAGCACGGTAGAACACTTGCTCGCAGTATACACCTCCTCTACAAGGGCGCAGCCATCTTGAATGTCGTCACTTCTGGTATGCTTCAAAACATCGTTTTTGATCTCTCCACGCCGCTGGAAGGCGTTCGAGAAAAATGCGTGAGTTCCGCACATTCTTGTTTTTGACTCACTTATATTTTCTCGCATACTCAAGGTTGAAATGTTTAGTACTTTCTTCGTCCCGCATACCTTATGCGGAGTCCACGTGATTGAAAACGAAAGGAAACGAACTGTGGTGATGACGCTCCTGTGACGAGTCTAGTACCTACCCGGGGGTAGGTTAAGTGTTCACCCAATATTCCAACTTCCGAAGGTCTGTACGCGTCGATCAAGGCTGGCTGAGATTGTTCTCCATAATATGCTATCCCTAAGACGACTTAAAAGCGAAAGCCCAAGAGACACATGGTTTACTCGCTGAGTCACCCCCTTAATGTGCTGATTCATTCCTCTTAATGCGCTGATTCATCCTCCCTAATGTGCTGAGTCATCCTTTTCAGTGTGCTGAGTCATCCTTCTGAACGTGCTGAGTCATCATCTTAATTCGCTTAGTCACCCAATGAGTGGTCTCGTAACCGTTTTGGTACTTTCGTGTCGGCCACGTGATATCACTCGAGGATTTTGAAGGTCGACTGAACGATGGAGACATATAAGGCTTTAGCCTTAATAAATCGCTGAACAAGCGTAGCATGACAAAGCTCGTGAGGGACGCTATCGTGATCCGCTTCTTGAATGTCCCACGCCCGCGGGGATGGCGTAAAGTGACGCATGTGCAACATGTTTCAGCAGTCACGGCGTCGAGCAACCTGTCTGCAGCTGCGAGGCAGCGGTGCGTAATCAAATATCTGGTGAAGGAGAAAGCTAAACCGGCTGATAGTTTTGAGAGTATTGCAAGCACAGTATGGGGGGAGAAAACACGCGTTGTCGCGGACAATAATGCACGAATGGTGTCTCGGTCGTTTGGCGAACAACGACAGCCGGTGATAAACAACCTGAAGAGACACGTTTGTCCGACTTCGGTCACGCAGCCCAATTGTTTCTATGCCCCGGTGGAAGCAGCCCAATTCTTTCTATGCCCCGGTAGAACCAGGCATGTTCCCCACCACCTGCCCGTTTCGATATGGACGAGCATCGTGCCGGCGTGCGGTCGTGTATCACTGCAGCGTGATGCACGTTAAAGGCCCCAAGCTAGCGAGTATTACTGCAAACGCTAAATGGCTCATCTACAGCGTAAACCAGTGTTGCCGGAACCTCGAAGTCAGACCGACCTTTTGCTGTATAAACACAAACCTCAATTTTTTTTAGCAGTTCTTTTATTAATAGATCTTCAGCCTCTAAAAAAAGCTTACGACATCCCTGGCCTCGACATCGGAAAAGTAACGTTTACTTTTCGAAGTAACGGCCAATTACTTTACTTCTCAGGTAATCGAGTAATCTAATTGAGTACTTTTAAGCGATAGTAATTGCAGTTGTAATCAATTACTGTTTCTTTGCCCAAGTAACCTGTAGAGAAGATTGGCATCAAGTCAACAACGTAAAGGCGAAATGTTTTTTATATTTACTGACTTGCGTCTCAAAATTGGTTCATCGCATTAATAGACGCACATTTGAAACAGTTCCCCAAATTACAATTTACAGTTTTTTTTCTTTCGAATTTATTGAATATTTAAATTTAGTTCGAGACGCTGAGAGGCTCTACCGTCCACTCTGAAAACATGACTTTTGATATATTGGCTAGGTGGCGCAAGGTACCGCCCGTTGTAAAGGGTGCAGTCCTTAGCCATCTGTGCATGTTTAATTTGGGGTCCGTATGGCTTGTTCCCGTCGGGCTAGAATAAGTGCGATGGTGTGAAACAAACAATAAAGTAACTCACGCCAGCAAAGAAAAAAAAAAACTGTGATTTTTTTAGACTGCTTGGTTGACTTGCAAGTTATACAACATATGACGGCACCCCACTGTAGTAGAGCGCGTGGAAACTTGAATGGTGGTTTTGACAAAACCTTCGTTTGCCGATTTCGCCATGGCTATTTCGAATCTAAAGATAATAAATAGCATGTCGGGAATAGTAAAGCCTAGGTATTCCGAAAATCTGTTAAGTGTTGGTAGCTGAATAAAAAAAAATTGCTGGACTGAGATGAGTTCTGCGTCCCTCCACTGTGAAAGAAACCTATATCTTAGCAGAATACGTTTGTTCAGACACGCCATCGTAAAGGAGAGTTGTTTGGTGCAACTTTGGCGCAACAAAAAAAGATGGTCTTCCGCCCACACCCTTACAAAAATCTGTAGTTAAATTCTTTTGAATTTCTGTTGAAAAATTTCTGGAATCCTATTGAATTTCTTTTTAAACTCTTTTTAATTTTTTCAGAGTTTATTTTGACATCTTATTGAATTCCTAGTTAAAATTGGCCACTTAAATTTTTTAGAATTCCTTCTTACATAAATTTTGTTGAATTCCTTTTGACTGAACTTCTGTTGAATTATTTCAACAGAATTTCTGTTGAATTCCTTTTGACTGAACTTCTGTTGAATTATTTCAACAGAATTTCTGTTGAATTCTTTTTGACGGAATTTCTGTTGAATTCCTTTTGACGGAATTTCTGTTGAATTCTTTTTGACAGAACTTCTGTTGAATTCTTTTTGACGGAACTTCTGTTGAAATATTTTAACAAAATTTCTGTTGAATTCTTTTTTAACGTAATTTTTGTTTCGTTCGCAGTATAAACTTATTTTTAATTATTTTATAAATTTTCAAAAAATTCTTAAAAGTATTTTTAGAACTTTTTTTGACATATATTTTGATAATCTGAAACAAACTATTTTAGTTGCAAATTAATTAGGCTTTAGACAGTTGAAAAGCTAGCTGTGCTAGCTAAAGCCATCTTGCTTTGTGCAGCATTGGGGTTGCTAAGGCACTAAACAGTAAATGAAATGATCCAAATGACTTTATTTCACACACTTTCACACGCCCCGCGCCAGCATTGAGGAGAGGCTGTTTGTGAGTGCAGTCAATTGCACATCAAATTCCATGCAGGTGTACCCTGAAAAGAAAGGAATATGCATTACTTAAGACATAACATCAGCTTCATTAGCAGCTTTCAATCTACTTTGCAGTCAAACAAACTGACGGTGACCGATGAACAAATGAGCGCTTGGAACAAGCAGGCGCAATTCTTACCATCTGGCTATAGGTGAAAAAGCCTCGGTTAAATATTGTCCAACCGTTCAACTACAGTCGACACCAATGAGCAAAATCGAACCCCAGATGAGTTTTGACATGCGGAGATAACAGCATCAATGCACAAGATGTGTCTGCTGCCCCTTGAAGAACACAAAGGCAGACTACTAGAGTGAACAATCCATACAGAACTGAAAGAACAAAGAGGAAATAGGGTGCAGTCCGAGGAGAGAAATGCTAAGATAGAGTATACGGCGACCAAGCCGTCTGCTTCTCGCAGAGAGGGTACAGGAGATGTCAACAGTGACGTCACGCCGCCGCGCTGATATGAGGATGCTAACCTGGGGAAACATAGCTCTGTTGTCTGCTGGCAGTAGTAGTGGCTGCCCTGCCTTGGCTGTCCAAGATCCACCTATTCTGTATGAACTAGGACTCGCCCTTAGTAAAATGGGAGAGGAAATAGCTCCAAGGTTACTTTGGTCCGACCAAAGGGGATTGCCCTTTACACGCCCTCGCAGGGGGTTCCAAGATGGGTCTTCGGCACAGCTGTGTCAACAACACCCAAAGTGGGGCAGGCTACGGCAGCTCTCTCCCTCGGTGTGGGTAAGCTGTCCCTATGATTTCATCTGCATATTAGCTTCGTGAATCCCATCACATTAAATGAGTTGTGCAAAGAGAAGCAGCAAACGGCGGAGAACTGGAGGTGTGGTGGCTGGAAACAACATGGCAGTGTGAATATTGCAGCTTGTGTTGCAGGTCGAAGCGAGGCCTACACTCAGTCGCCTCTTGTTCAATCATGTTTCTCTATCCGGCTAAGGGACACTCGAAAAAACAGTTAGCCTACTCAATGTGTACATGCAGTGCAAACGTATGAAGAAGCAGCGACAGAGCAGTAGGAGCATTGATCTGCACAGAAAAGTGGCACCGATCAAAGGGTCGAATTGTTTCCAGCCGCCATATCTCCAGTCCCCAGTCTTTTACTGCTTCTCTTTAAGCAACTCATTTGACGTGTGGGGATTCCCGGAGTAATATGCAGCTAAAAACAAAGGAGTGACAACTTACCCGTGCTTAACTTAACCTTTGAGCTATTTCTTCTGTTTGATGAAGGGCGAGTCCTGGTTCATACAGAATTGGTGGACCTCTGACAGCCAAGGCAGAGCAGCCACTGCTACGACCAGCAGACAACAGAGCGATGTTAACCCATGTTAGCATCCTCATATCAGGTGTGGCGTCGTGATGTCACTCCTTGACACCTCTACCCTCTCCACATAAGCAGACGACTTCCTCGCCGTATAGATACAGCTCCTCTACTAATGACAAGCATTTGTAGTAGCGTCCCCTGTGCCAGGGGCTGAAGCTTTGCCGCATCGTACTGGTGCGCCCTGAGTAGTCACTGGCAGTGCGGAAATGTCAGAATCAGTTCAATGAGCTCAGAAATTTAACATACTATTCAAGTTCAATCCCCAATTTCACTGTCAGAAGTTAATAGCACCAGTAGAGAGCACTAGCAGGCATTATGAGGTTGCTTCCTCATAGCTGAAGTCATGCTGTGTTGCACAAGATTAAAAGACATGAAGTAACCATTGATATATACATACCATATTTATTTGAACATACAGGGTGAATCAAGGAGACGCCAGGCTCTTAAAATCGACCGCAAAATTCGGTTCCTTAACCTATCGCGCTACGACTTTGTTCGGCATTGCCCACAGATGGTGCATTTTTTTTTGTGTGAAATTTGCAAAGAGCGAACTTATCTGAGGAAAGAGTAAAGAAAAAGGCTTAGCTCCTATGGAAACGCAGCGACGCCACCGGTCTTCAAACAAAACGGCACTGTTTCGCACGGGAGACAAGAGATGGCACAAGCGGTCGCGACGCCAACTGCCGCCAACGAACGAGCATACGACGCCGAGAGCCGGCGTCTTTAGGAGACAAGAAACTGCAGTTCTTTGTTGTTAACGCGCCTGTTTTTGTGACTGTCGCCGCCTGCGGAACGGGCGCCGCTTTTGAGTCGAAAAGATTGTCTGCTAAAGACGACAGCTCTCGGCGCCGTATGCTCGTTTGTTGCGCCATCTCTTGGCTCCCGTGTAAAACGGCGCCGTGTTGTTTGAAGACCGGTGGCGTTCCTGCGTTTCCAAAGGAGCTAAGCCTTTTTCTTTCTTTACTTTTTCCTCAGGTAAGTTCATTCTTTGCAAATTTTACAAAAAAAATGCACCATCTGTGGGCAATGCTGCACAAAGTTGTAGCATGATAGGTTAATAAACCGAATTTTGCGGTCGATTTAAAGGGCCTGGCGTCTCCTTAAATCACCCTGTAGGTAGACTTTCTTTTTCCGGGAAATGCTACCCAAAAATATGGGTAGTCTTATAATCAAGATCCAGAGCGGCTCGACTAGGTGCCTTGGGAGTGTCAATGCGATGCAGAGTAGTGCCACCTCTCCGCTAGGAAGAGAGGTCACATACAAAACTATCTGCTGCCGCACCGTTTCATTCATTTGTTTTGCTTCCTTCTTCGGCAGCTGGCGCTATTTCTCAGCGGCGTTTTGCATTTGCTGTCGAGTTACGACGACGCTGGACTGGATGAGTTAGACTGTAGACATTGAGCTTCGCGTGATACTGTTTGCTGAGGGTTTGACAACAGTAAGAAGCTGATTAGAGCATGGCAGAACCAGTGGGACGCCATTTTACCTATTGCGAACCCCGACCCAAACACACCAGCGAACCATTGAAGGAAGAGTAATTTTCTGAATGTTCCGATTATGATGGAGCTTATGGCACAGAGTATTGAGATTTAGCCGAGCATGCGGCTAATAATGGTGTGCTGTGTTCAATGTTTCCTCTGCTCTTCTCTTAAAAGTTTGTTTGTTATTTGCTATTCTTGTCAAATTAAATTTTTAGGAGCTTGCCCTTTATTCATGCTGGACTTATTTTCGAGTAAATACGGTACATATACTAGCAGGTTAGCGGACAATCCTCACAAAATAAAAATTCACGACAAGATGGAAACAGAACATACCTAGTATGGCCTTTACGATGGTCGGGTCCAGGGCTTCTTTTGCATCAATGTCCTTGTGCGCATTACTTCTACGCCCATGGAGGGACTTTTCCTTCCATGAGTCATTTGGAAAAAGTACCTTTACAAGGCTTCGAGCGAATTTACAGCCAGAAGACTTGGCGGCCTTGCGGAGCACTTGTAGCGTCGACGACTCCACCAGTACACCACATCCGATGTCGGTCTGGTGAAGAAGAGAGAAAGGAAATTATTAAAGTAACACATCAGCCTAGGATGACAAAGGTGCGCAAGCTTTTCACGCACATGACCCATAAAAATTTCTGAATGCCATCCGACATACTTTATAGTCTCAACAAATGTCGACGCTTCATTCGTCTATTTCATTTCGGACACTGTCTTGCGTGTTTTCTACTATATTCATTTTTTGGAAAACGGGTAAGGTCAGCAGAACAGACTCTACTGACCCGCATAAATAAACTACACACTGCAGAAAGCTGAAAGCCTGTGTGAATCTCACGCTAGTGCTGGTGATAGATTGCGAAAGGTTAAAGCAGCACACTACCTGGAACAAGTTAAAAAAAAAGAGACAAGGCTTTCAGTTACATTTGAATATTTGGAAACTAGCAGAAGGGCATTGTGGGCTTTGCCCTTTACGACATTAGAAAATAAGATATATTAGAGTACAAACAATCTTTAAGAAAATAGGTTATTAGAGTCTATGATTAATACTAGATCGTCGAAAGACAATATGCCTATATTAAGTCCTCTAGTTTTCACAACTTATTGAATCGATCACACGATTCCTTTGGAAGCTTCTTAAAATTATTCTGAATTAACCATGTTGAGTTACAAAAGCCAGCCATTGCGAACCGTAATGTGCAAACATGGCTTGTATCTGTCGCAAATTCTCTATTTTGTAACCTACCGCAAAAGTCACGCTGGACTCTGCGACTATACTCAGTGTCATGAAGCGTCAAGATTTTCCGGACCTTTATTCATGCACTCAAAACGCGGTTTTCTTTTTGTGAACAAGCTAGTGATATAAGCTTCTTCCCAACCCCACACGTTACCTGTGGAATTGGCCAGTAAAATGCGCAGTAGTGCAAGCAAATTTAAGCTAGCGCAAGAGCGACGCAGCATAACACGGAGCGGAGATATTTGCTACACAGCCACCGTTTGTTTTGACCGACGGGCGTATAGTTCAATCTCCTCACCAATAGGTTGTAACTTGGGACCCTTTCTGTTGTAGCCTTTACTGTATTAGTTCTACAAACAGGAAAGGAGCATTGGCCAGGAGACGAGCGTAGCTTCCGCTGCATAAATGGCAGGCTTTCGACACCACCATGTAAGACAGAAGTGTGTTGTGTGTAAGCCACATATAAGCACAATTGCACCGGCTCCAATTGCAGGGGAATTTTTGTTCGGTGGAGCCCTTTACATCAACAAGACAACTATGAAGATGGAACAAACAGGATATCCTGGCATGAAGAATGTAGCAATGCAGTAATTAACACTCATACTGCAAAGTTACGAGAGACTAAAGCTTACCATGGCTGCCGGTATTAGAGCTGCTGCAGCTGCCTGACCAGCTTGCCGCACCTGGTCGGCTTCTTGTGCCCGTAGCATGCGATGAAGCCGCTTTACCATCCCCGTGGCATCTGAAATGATATCAGACATGACTGGAATAGGACATTCTTTAGTTCATAAATCCTAGACATAATGCACCAATCTTATGGGCCGTGGTGCAGGATTTTGTTACGCGGGTAATGTTTGCAAGAAACACATTTTTTTCACTTCCATGTCACCTTTATGATGCCTTCATGTGCAGCAGACTTTGCATGTCTATCCGCATCACATTGTGAATACACTGCAAGACTGTGGAAGTAATATGTATACAGTGTGCAAGTGTACCAAAATGTGTCCTCTGGCACACATAAGAATGTCATGAGCACAGAAAAAAAAACAAAAATAAACGTCAATCAGCAAGCAACATAAAGGATGTGCAGGGAACCCCCGTGATGAAGAGCCAGAAAAGATTTGCTTGCCGTCATTAATAGAGACGGTAGGGAGTGCAAGGGGGTAACTAACAGCATTTCAGCACATTGGGTGTAACGCACAAGGTACAGAAAGAGCTAACCCGTATACAATGTGTGGTATCCTTTACTCCTGGGATTGTGAAGCTCTCAAAACCTAATAAAGATCTAAGAAGAATAAGGTACTCAGAGCACAACTTGTTAAAGTATATGTTATCCTCATTTGTTAAAGTGCAATTATTATCACCACTGCATCTTATTTTAAAGAAACAGTAGCAACACTTCAATTACACGAGACCGTGCAATTGAATTTTCCCAGAGGACTACATTCCAAAGCATTCCCTAGAGCTAAAATTTGAGCTCTCTGTACAGCTAACCCAATACACCAACAAAGCAAAAAGAAAAAAAAAAGCATAAAAGCCCTAGACAGCCAGTGGTCTAGGGCTGGCCAGAAGGTGACAGACGTGTTGATCGTTTTCAGGAGTATTTTACAGTGAGTAAGTACCCCATAGCCTATCGTTAGTGAAAGGGGAATTTCCACATCCTCCACCTTCCTGGTTTTGTCATGCTCCAGACACTAGGCCTAGAAAAGAAGGCCAAGCCGGGCCTTGGTTGTCCTACAGCCAAGGAAAGCGAACGAGTGAGATCTTGGTCATGCAACCACTCAAAATGAACTTTGATGTGCACAAAGAGCACATTCAAAGCGGTGACGAATGCCCGTGTAAAGTAATTGGTCAATGTTGTTTATACAGCGTAAGTTTAGTCTGCCTGGGTTTGGCAACATTGTTGAACACTGTAAATGAGCAATTTAGCCAGTGCGGTACAACTGCTAGCCTAGGGTCTTTAACATGCATCACGCAGTACTGATTACACGAACGCGTGCCGGTACGATGCTCATCCAGATCCAAACAGGCAGGAGTGGGGATCGAACCCAGGATCCCTGGGTTCTGCATCACGAGCTTTTGCTCCACATGCTCCAAACTGAGATGCACTAGCCCTCTCAGCCACTGTTCCCCTGAATGCCTGTGGAGAGCGCATACAACTCGGATGAAGGACAAATCTAATGTCATCAGAAGCACTTCATGTTCAGTTGCAAAGCTTCTACTCTGTAGCTGAGCCAGACAATTTGCGGCATGATTCACGCACAGGTAGTCAATCACTAAAAAAATTCAAGCATACGAAAAAATTACTTTTGTTCGTATGCTTGATTTTTTTGAGTGACTGGTATGTGAATCATGTTTTACCAACTAGCTTAACCTGCAGTATTAACTAATTTATGTTTGTGTAGGCGTTGTAGAAACTAATTTGTGGTGCGCACCGTCAGGGCAATGTGAGCCCTAAAAGCGGTTGGCTAAGCACTGAGTGTGACTAGGCTCTGCCAGGCTCCACCAGATAGCCACATGAGACACTTCCGCAGATAGCCACACGAGACACTTTCGTTACTTTGAGGCTCGTCAAAGGCTCATTCCATAAATTCTGCGGCTCGTGCAACAACTGAGCACGAAGCTCTAGTGACGTTAGAGGGCTCCCATCGCTCGCCGCTCGCACCAGGCCACCATATTGCAGTCACTGAATCCAGTGCCAAGAGAAGGATCTGAAGCGGACCTAGGGATTTTAGTGCCCCGAGAACTTTCAGTGGCTATAATTAGATAAAAGAAAATAAAAATGAAAGACAGTTATGCTTCTCTGTAATGCGAAATTAGAGCGAGCTTTTGGGGTCTTTTGATTTTGCAATATACCATGGCAAAGGATTCGAGAGAGAAATATATACGTTTACAAATATAGACCACTCTTTTTGAGGGTGGACAAGAGAGGAGGTTGAGGGTACGGTGGGGGCGTTATTTGGTGGCGGTAGTGATGCCAACACCGACACCGCTATATGCAAGAATGGGCACCTAGGAGCTGTGCTATAAAAAATTAAGGAACTGGGTGTTTGGTGCAGAGATAGTGCGTATCAGTCGTAGTATGCTACAGTGCTCCCTACGTTTGCTCAGCTGGATTAGCACAGACGTAGTGAGCACCAAAGATGCTGTGTGTGGCCCGTTGTCTGCTACTGGAGCTTACTGCACCTGTGCTAAGGTCCCCTCAACCCAGCAAGCATAATGGCATGCAATGCCTTGTGTCAGTGTTCCCCTTCCCCTCAACAGTGGACAGCACTGTACAGAGCGGCCCACTTTTGGAGGGAATACACGACAGCATGGCTGACACTCCACGCCATGATGGTTGCTGAGGCGAGGGGCAGCCTGGTGCAGGCACAACAAGCTCCAGTAGCAGGCAACAGGCCGCACGCAGCGCCCCTGGCACTCACTGCGTCTGCGCTGAGCAGCTGTGGGGTCTGGCAGCCGGCGCTGCACGGAGTGCTGGCCACACGCTGGCTACTTGTTTGCATGTTCCTCTAACAGAGGTTCGTACTATACATACCAATCACTGCTTCAAGCTCTCGGACAGCAAGCTGAAGTCTCTCGTTTTCCACCCGGAGGGCAGCATTTTCCTCCTCGAGGGTTGAGTTTCCCTTCTTGAGGGCAGCGTTGTCTGCCTGGAGCTCCTCCATCTGCACAGTGGCGACGATGCTATTTCTTTGGATTTGCATACCTTATTCTAAAACTACCTGCCATGGTGCCTGAATACCATTTCTGACTGGTGTGTTTACTGTCCTACATTGCCTGCGCATCAAGTGGTCCCGAAGTTGCAACAAATCATGTCACGAAAGACTGCAGGACATTTAGTTGGACATTTCGGCCGTGGCGGTTGGTTTAAGAGATGCTGGTGAGAAAGCGAGCAGACGCCATTATTGCTGCTGCTGCAGTATCTCAACTTGTGAGTGCTGTGGGGTCCACTGACTGCAGAGATAGCTACAGTAGAACAAGCACCTGCCAGCACCACCTCTGCTACTGCAACACCGCCAGGATTGCGGCTGGCTACTAATGCGCCATTGATAATGTCATTAAGAGGAAAACAGGAGACCACAAATAAGAATGTGGAAAACACACCAGTTGGAGACGTGCTCAGAAGCAATATTGACACCAAAAGCTGCACTAATGAAGGATTACTCAGATGCAAATAAACAGTGTAAATGGCAGTAAAGGTTTACGAGGATGGTCGCCAACTGCTTACAGGGAATTCAGATATTTTCTAAAACCACCCTGTCGCAACTTCTTATTTAGTTGCACAACATAAGAAAGCAGGGCAATGCCCCAATAGAATGGAACTCACAGGCGTCCGCTGGGACGATGCAGTGTCGGCCTGGTCAGCAAGCCGAGTCCTCTTTTTTTCAAGAGAACTGTGCTGCCCTACGGGGTAAAAAGGATGACTGAAATTAATCTTGCACCAATTTGGCATGTAAAATGATTACTGCAAGCGACTTTGTTTTCATGGGCTCAATTTTTGTTGAATCTGGCAAACTGCCGGATCCAGGAATATTTATTGAGCACAAAATTCCACAAATGAGAATGATATGCAATGTATTGGTATCTAAAGGGCGACATATTCCCATCTCCCATTTGTTGCAATATTGCTCAAGTCATGAAATTGGCAAAAAGTAGGTCCTCACGAAACTTTAGTCGTTTAGAGTATGTATACACAAAGACATGTCAGTGACCAAAATGCGAACAGTCTCCTGTTTTCAGCACAATTTTATGCTTACTGTAAAGGAGTTGCCTGCACTGCTACAAATGTCTTCCTTTTGTCATTATCCCCAGTTAATAAAGTGGCGGGAAATGGTTCCACCACGAAGCGAGCTTTCACATATCTACTACACATGCTCTACAGGGAACCAACCCCATCCTTGAGGGGCTAGGACATCCCAGTGCGCTGTTGGTTCAATATTGGGCAGTTTGACAAATGGTGAATTTATACTTTGTACCAACACCCGAAGGCAGAAATTTAATCGGCCATCCTGTAGATTCCACTTTAAAAAGCTGGGAGTGCAGATAAAAGCTCCGCTTCCACACCGA
Source organism: Ixodes scapularis (assembly GCF_016920785.2). NCBI lineage: Eukaryota > Metazoa > Arthropoda > Arachnida > Ixodida > Ixodidae > Ixodes > Ixodes scapularis. Next base: position 269,013 of record NW_024609935.1, read on the forward strand.
TTGCAAAACGGGTCGGTTCCAATAGCCCAGCTCCCAAAGCACAACCACGCTTGACTCGCTGCATGTGACAGTTTTACTGCTCCAGTTGTCATTCTGCTGCTAGAGCTTGTATGGCCGGTGACTGTAGTCATGGCTAAAAGAAATAGGAACGTACAGAGTGCCTGCTGTCTGGAACCTCCAGGACCTTCTAGCAGCATTTCTAGCAGCTTCAGCAAGACAATCGGTGCTTTGTGCCATGTTATGAACCCCGCCTCTGGTTTAATCTGGGCAATGCTACATTTACCTCCTTGGTAGATGGTGAGACTCCATAATTTTTGTTCCTCATAAACAAAAGCAACCATGTTTCTAATGATTGTGTGGGAAAAGAAGCACAAAATACTATTGTAATTCACAGTACAATGTGCCCTATGCTAGCATGTGGTCGCTGTATTAAGATCTGACTGCATAACTGAAGATAGTGTTATTTTGATTCGTACCATGCAAACTGCAGTACCAGCGGATTAATACATGATGATGCCCCTTTCTAGATGGAATTAGGATGAAGTCAATCGAGTGACCTGGCAAAATTTAACAATAAAATTTGCAGCTCTAACAGCAGCAGATGTCGCTTCAAACAAACAACAAACTTGTCGCTTCAAACTAACAATGGCCTCCAATATGAGGGTGGACAAGCTAGCTTCTTTTATATCTATTACAAGCTTGTACAAGTCACGACAACAGAAATAAAGGCCATGAGTTTCTTTTCTCTGCGCATGCGCACTTTCTCGCCTTCATTCCCATTGGCGCGACTCACGCTCAGGTAATGGCAATCAAAGATTGTAGCCTGTTCACCCTCATATTAAAATAGACTGTAAAGGTAGAACCTTCGGTAGTTCAGTTGCAGCTCCCTTGTCCCTATTTATTTTTACCATGACTGTATCTCTACTTGTTCAAGTTTTACGCGTAGGCTTTTAACAACTATACATGGCTTGCACGTGACGTCAATCCACCCCTCCTTTCTGGTGGTGAAATGTGCCTCGTTAGCGCAGAGGAAGCTATGCTCTCATGCACCCTCCCTCCCTTCCCTTCCCTTCCCCTTCCCCTTCCCCTTCCCCTCCCCCCCCCCCCCCCCTGAGTACCCCAAGGCCCTCCTTTCTGATGGCAAGATTAACACGGTAGAGGCTATGCTCTCACGAGCCCTTTTCCTCATTGTGTCTGGCCAACTGATGTACATGCAAGCCATGTATAGAAAGGACTGACAGTCAAAATTTAAAAGAATCAAAACATCACAACAAAAAGGTAAAACATATATCATGACTAAACAAAAGACAAAGGATAGCTCACTTTGTAAAACAAAAGTTTTCCTTCGTCCGTTTTTTTATATTTCCCCATCTCAGGGTCTACAAGGTGTCGATTCATTACCAGCTCGTCTGCAACCTATCAATGCTAACCAAGATTAAGTTTAAAACCTATATACCCTTATGAAGCAGAGTCACTGATCTCTATGACAATTGCTGGATTGTGCTTCCCGCTCCCGCGAGTGAAGCCACCGAACGGCCATCTTGCTCGTAGACAAATTGTGTTGCAGAAGCTGGCGGCAGCGTGCTGAAGACACGTCTACTTGTTCATCATGTTTCGCCGAAGAAGGTTTTTAAGACCCTGCGTATGCATTGAGACTTGCCGTTGAGAACATGTGAAAAATTTTACGAAAGCGCAGTGCCGCAGGAAAACGGCAGAACTTGTAGAAAGCATGTTTCACCGGCTTTGCGGCAAGATCAAAGCTTCCTTGGCACGCCGAAACACTGCATCTCTGTGCCTTCACACGCTTGGATACCAATCAAGAATCAGTGCCGTGGCAAAGTTCTGAAAATGCGTCGCACGTAAATGTCTTTGTATCATATATCAGCCGTAGAGTTCTTGATCGTCCAGCTGTTCCGGCAATTTGTTATCAATAAAGGGGGGAAAACAATCTGTATGGCTGCTCTTATGCACTATTAACCATGGCTATGTTCCAAATCTACTCTAATGGATCACATGGCGGCACAAATAGAGCAATGCTGTGGAGCAAGAATGGTTTTCGATGGCAAAAGTACAAGACGACGAGACTGAAAATCTTTGAGGCTAGGTAATCGGTTAACCAATCACATTTAGGTGAGCCGTGCTCAAAGTTGATGTCCCAAGCAATTGTTGATAATGAGCCCCAGACCACTGATCAGTGATGAGGAGCTGTGTGCGCGGTATTCTGTAAACCGCCTAACGACTTAAAAAAAGACGTACCATACCCCCCCCTCCCCCCCTTTTCCGTCGCCACTGGACACTGGATCAAGCTCATTTCTCGACCGCGAGTGCCGTAAGCTAGAAATACAGTTGCCAGAGTAAAGTAAAACGCTGCTTCCAAGGCACATAGAGCTCCACGCACATTGAACTCCCAAAACACATCCACACGGCGTCGATTCTTGATTGGTATCCAAGCGAGCGAAGGCACAGAGACGCAGCACTTCTGCGTGCAAAGGAAGCTTTGATGATGCTGCGAGACCGGCAAAACTTGCTTTCGACGAGTTGAGCCTTTTTCCTGCGGCACTGCACTTTCGTAAATATTTCCACGTGTCCTCAACTGCAAGTCTCAACGCTTACACAGGGCCTTAAAAAGTTCTTCGGCGAATGACGACGAACGAGCAGAAAACGTGTCTTTAGCACGCTCCCGCCAGCCTCTGCAACGCTAGCAAAACCGCAATTTGCCTATGAGCAAGATGGTGGTCCGGTGGCTTCACTCGCGCTGCAGCGACCAAGTGGGGCAGAGGCGTATATGCAGAGAGTTTGGCCATTCGTTGAGAAGTGTAAAAGACAAAACGAGGAGGTGCCATTGGCCGAAAGAGGGCTGGGCGTGTTCCAGGACGTCTTCACAAAGTCGATTGTGGCCAACCAGAAGTCAGAAAAAAACCCTGGCGGTGGTAGCAAGAAACTAACTTAACAAGTGCATCGGAGTAACTCTTGGCGACGAAAATATGGCGCATGAGGTGTTTCAATTACGGTCTTCGAAAATTATGGTGGAAGAGCGTGACTAGCGGAACGATCGACATAATCCGTACGTCAGGCGCCGAGGGCCGGGAATCTGCCATCCGAGTGGTCACACTGTCTGAGCAAAACAGAGTTGAGCGGCACATTCATTTCTTACATCTTTCTGAATGATCATGATCGAAACATCACGTGCACCCTATTTTCAACCATGAAGAGTTACTAAATTTCACTCTTACGCGCTTATTAAAACTATATACGAACCTTTGATTAAACAGTTTCTCGCTAGCCAGCCAGGGGATTCTTTTAGGCTTCTGGTTGGCCAAGAGAGCATGTCAAGCCCACTTTCTACGTCTGGCACACGCCCTGACTCCCCGCGCCTCCCATTGACGAAACTCTCTATACAGGGCTCTGAAGCGGGGAAGCGCGATCCAGCAATTGTCATAGAGATCACTGGGCAGCATGCACAAAGGGCTTATACCAAGTCATCCAGATTAGGGTACAGAAACACCACATGACTTTGTAGAAGCAAGGTCAGCGGAGCCCAGAATAGCCACGCACCGAAACCTGCGGCGCCAGAAAGACAGCGTACCTAAACGTCCGGTTCCCGTCACTTGTATGATTTGAAAGCAGGAAATGACAACGCGACCTTGGAGAAATGTTATTGATGGCGAGGGACAACCCTTGTCGAACTTTCTTGCCGCGGACTTCGAAACGAAGGTTCTCCGAGCAATGGTGTTCGTGTCATTCAACACCGGCGACAGATAATTCAGTTTTGGGATAAAATAACATTAGGCGGTGCACAAAATATTAGAGACATTAGCGACGTCAGAGGAAAACCACGTGCATGTTCATTCACTTACCTGCTTCGATCAACATCGCCTCTGCAGGCGGCTCTTCCGCGCTTTATCTCACCAAGACAACAGAACCCCGCAGGTCCTTGATGGCGCTGGGCTCCGCCATCAGACGTAGCCCTAGCTCTGTGTCCACAAGGACACGTGTAGGGTACACATCCCATTTCTCCTCCGACAGCCATCGGACTAAAATATGTGACATTTTCACTCCAAGCCTGCACGCCTGCACTACGAGACGACGAGACTACGAACAACGTGTTGACTTTGGATTGGATTGGATTGGATTGGATTTGGGGCTAACCCCTTTGTATCGGGGGATCTCAGCAGCGCTGGATCTAGCCTGGCTAGTAGCTACACTAGCCAAAAACGTAGTTGTGTTCTTTTGCTCTCTTCCACCAACACTCCAGTCTCCTCTTTGTCACCTCCACTGGCTGCGAGCTATCGGCGTCGTACTGTTCGTCAACACCCCGGAAACCCAGCGCCACCGCCATGTCTGGTTCGTACGTCACGTCCGGCTTTATACCCGTGCATTCCAGAATGACGTGTTCCGCCGTCTCGTCTGCTCCCTGCGCGCACATGACGCACTTCGCTTCCATGTCCATGTACTTCGCGCGGAAAACGCGGGTCCGCAGCATGCCGCCTCGGGCGTCCGAAAGCAGCGCACTGCCCTTGCTGTTGTCCATGAAAGGTATTCGCTTCACCTCCTGTTTCTCTCTGGCATACAGGGCCAGCGCTGGTTTCAGACGTGCCGCTTCCGCCCATCGCCGCGTCTCGCTCTCGATCACCCTCGTGCGGATGCTCTGCTGCAGTTCCGGCTGCTCCGCGGCTGGGTAGAGGAGTGGGCCGTTGACCTCGTATCGCTGTGCCAGCTGGCGCGTCCGTCGCACCCACCGGGTTGGGACGGACCGAAGATGTACATACTTGAAGACCTGTCTGGCCCAGCGCTCTTCGCTCATCCGGCTGAGGCGTCGCTCGAAGTCCAGCTTGGCTCGGGCCTCCCTGGCCTCAAAACCGGACCAGCCCATGTCTCCTTGGACGGCTTCGTTCGGTGCTGTTCGGCCTGCTCCCAGTGCTGACCTTCCCACCTCCCTCTGACGGACCTCGAGGTATTGCCTGGTACCTGATGACAGGCACAACACTGAGTTGCCAAAAGTGAGCCCCGGCACCGCCACCATCTTCCAGACCGCTCGGGTTACCTCGTATCGGTTATATCCCCAGAGGGCCCTGGCCGTTGCTATGCCCTTGTTCTTCCTGCTCTTCGCCTTGACCTTCGTCGCGTGCTCTAGGAGGTAGTGGTGTCCCTTCTGTAGGTTTACACCCAGATATTTGTAGTGGTCCACCCAAGGTACAGGATTGGCTTGAATGGACAGGTTGGCGGTCCCGTTTTCCTCTGCTGCCCCAAAGGCCATCAGCCCAGATTTGTGCGAACTGAAACTAAGCCCCAGGGCCTCTCCCATTTCACCACACTCGTTCATGAGCCCCTGCAGGCCCTGCAGCGAGTCCGCCATCAGCACCATATCGTCGGCGTAGATGAGTCCCGGGAGTTTTCCTCCCTTCCTTTCCCCGCCTTCCGAATATTCCAGCGAGAAACCCTCCCCACTCTCCTGCAGCCGCTTTTCGATTCCTGCTATGTACAGCATAAACAATAGCGGCGACAGCGGGCAGCCCTGTCTCAAGCCCTTGGAGCAGGTCACTGGAAACAGAACACATTGTTGCCAGCAGAGGCATAGACATTCGCTGTTTTACACGATGGGGAATTACATTTACATAAATGTTTCGGTTTATTAAAATAAGTTTTACATTATTAAGCATGAAAGAATTGTAAGTAATTAAATATGTCGAACTATAAAGTTTACCAATTATTGTGCAAGCCAGTGAGTAGGTAGTTTATATCCAATCCAGTCCCTGACCGCTATTGCGTGCGCTTCGATCCGGTTCGGTCGGTGTGGTTTAGTGGTTCACGGCGGTTTGGTGTTCGTGTGGGATACCGCTCGATAATCGGGTTTGATCGTTTTGACTATAGCGTAGTGGCGTAGTGTTGGTACATCACTGTCACATCCCTATCTTCTGTTTTTGATCGTGGACGCCTCTGTATGAGGTTGAGCGCAGCATGGGGAAAAGACGGCCGTATAAGCAGTACCTGTGGGACCCTTCTTCCGAAGTGCCGACCCGCACGAAGCATCGACTTCGAAAAGAAGCAGAAAAAAGAAAACGGGAAGCGCTTGTGCTCACATCCAGTGACAGCGAACTCTCCGACTCGGAGCTGAGTCCTGGCATTCCACAAGTGGACAGTCCCGGGAGCGCATCGATGACCGTTCTGGACGAAGAAAATGCAAGTGTAGCCTCAACGTCTGGTCAAAGAAGCGTAGCAAATGAACGTTTCACGGAAGATCCGGTGTCGGAGTCGCCCTCGTCCGAAGGCGAAGACGACCCCCCGAGTTCAGAAGAGGCAGGGGCCAAAAGGGAAACGGTAATATACCTCGCTTTTCACATTGAGTAGAGCTGTACGCATTACGTCGTGCACCCCGGCTGGAAAGTGCTATACGGACTACCCGAAACTCGTATAACAAGAATGGTTACAACAAACTATCGACGCGGTGGCGTGGCTTAGTGGTAAGGCGTCTGTTTTGTAAGCAGCGGTGCCCTATTCGATGGGGTTCGAACCCCTGTGTAAACTTCCTCTTTTTTGTTTTTCTTTTCTTCTAGTACGTTTATGTTTGTTAAGCAATTGGCAATATTTACGACATTTCTTTTTTACAATTAACACTGAAAAAAAAAAAAAAAAGGAAACGTTGAGGAAATTTTGCTGAATTAAATGGTATGGGACTCCCTTTCGGGAGGTACGATCGGGGACAGTGGGGCTCGGGTTGCTGGCTGAACGCCGCGCAGTGTCGTGTATGGGGGGAAGGGGCATGTGGGTTAATAGTTTTGTAATTAGCAGCCGCACACTCGCCGCAAAGCGGCGTGAACACAGGCAGGGGGCTGGCGTAACACGTCTCCCGTTGATACACGCGCCGCCTGGAAAGAGTGACCCAAATGGCGTGAGCTCTTCGCGTAGTGAGTATAACCATTTCTGGTCGAGGTGCACTATGTAGTGCGTATAGCTTTACTCTTTTCACGTTGGGTAATGCTATACGAACTATGTCGTGCAGCCTTAACTCTGTGTACAGAAATCTTGATGTGAAATGTAGCCATGCTTCAGGTCTCAAACCATAACATGAGGGGCAAAACCTGGAATTTGGATTTAAAAATGCAGGAAATGTAGGCGGGACACTACAATCCCTACAACACTACTCATAAGGCTATATCTCGAATGGACGGCCGTATTTTTGGAAAAAGAGGTCGCGATTGAGCGAGGCCGATAAACTGCGTGACATCAAGATATCTCGTTTCCTCCTCTCTTCGCTTCGCCCCCTCAAGGCGGCGAGGCGAAGAAGACGCGAGGCTGTTCCGTCTCCTTCTCGTAGAAACAAGACGTAAACATATCTGTCAAGTGCACCTCCTTTTTTCTTAAAAAATACAGTCATCCATTTGAGATATCGCTGAATGAGTGATGTTTTGGTGTTTGTAGCATCCTGTTGCACGCTTTTGCCGCCGTGTTTTGTGGAATTCAGATTTCAGTTCAGCATCCCTTTAACTCGAAATGAACAACACTACAGTGTTCTTGGTCCTGCAAAGAACTTGCTTTTGTTTTCAGCCCTAAACTCAGAAGTACACAATTTTTGTAGATTGATGTCTTTCTAATTCATCTACACAATTCACAGGATGAACCACTGTATCAAGGGGCCAAGCTGACGAGAGCGGAAAGCCTGATAATGGTGATGAGCCACAGCCTGCGGTACGACTCTTCGAAGGAATCAACCGAGAGCCTTCTGAAGCTTGTGGACTCCCATCTTCCGGAGGGAACAGTTTTTCCCAGGTCGAAGTTTTTATTTTTTAAGCATTTTGCTGGGGACGAAGCCAGTAAGGTAATGTATTTATACTGCCCCCAATGCGTATGTAATCTGGGGAAAGTGACTGCATCTCTCTTAGAAGTATCCTGCTCGGTCTGTAGTACTGTTTATAGAGCAGATGATCTTGTGTCGAAGGGTGCTTATTTTGTTTTTTTGGACCTTAAGTCCCAGGTTCGGGACATTTTGTTGAGTGGGAGCCTGAGCACTCCAGGAACGTTGGAGTATGATGTGCAGGACATCACACAAAGCTCTGCCTACCACAGCCTTCCGCTGAAAGAGGGGGATCTCAGCGTAACGTGGAATACCGATGGTGTTCCGCTTTTCGAGTCTTCGAATTACAGCATTTGGCCTTTGCTTCTGCAAGTGAATGAGCTGCCATTTCACGAACGCGTGCAGAACCTGCTGCTAGCAGGTTTGTGGTTTGGCCCTAAAAAGCCAGACATGAACTGTTTTTTGGAGCCATTTGTGGAGGTTATGAATGAACTGTCTTCTGTGGGTGTTCCTTGGACTGATGCTTCTGGCACACAAAAAGTATCTAGAGTGTTTCCAGGGCCATGTACAGTAGATACTGTTGCACGCTGTATGCTCATGAATATGACTCAGTTTAATGGGGCTTTTGGGTGCGGCTGGTGTGAGGCCGAAGGAGAGGTCGTGGAGAAAGGTCGAGGCCATGTAAGAGTGTACCCTGCGGTCGTTGGCACAACACGGTCTCATGAGTCGTTTCTCCATCATTCTGAGAAGGCGGAGAAGCAAGGTGCACCAAGCCATGGTGTTAAGGGTGCAAGCATTCTTTTCGGATTGGCATTTTTCAACTTTGCCTCAGGTTTCGTTGTTGATTACATGCACGCTGTGTGCTCCGGGTTCGTGAGATCCACGGCTTTTATGTGGTTCAAAGGTCGGAGTGGGCAGCACTACCACCTGGGTAGTTTCATGTCTGAAATAGACATGAAACTAAAAGCGCTGCAGCCAATCTGGGAGATCTCCCGACTTCCCAGATCTCTGAAGGACATGAAGTTCTGGAAGTCGTCGGAATGGCGCAGCTGGATGCTTTTTTATTCTCCTGTGGTCCTGAAGGGGTTCCTCCCGAAAAAGTACTTCGACAACTGGCTGAAGTTTGTGCGTATCATGCACTTCTTGTTGAGTCGCTCAGTTCCACTTGACAGCCTTCCACAGGTGAAAAGAGCAATGGCCGCATTCCTCAAAGAGTTCGAGGAACTCTATGGCCAAGTCAACATGACTTACAACACGCACTTACTCCTCCACTTGATAGATAGTGTGAGACTGTGGGGACCCCTCTGGGGGTACTCCGCATATCCCTTTGAGTCAATGAATGGGAAACTTGTACGACTTGTAAATGGGACAAGATATGTTCAATGTCAGATTATTGATAAGTTTTCAATAATCCGAAGTCTTCCGAAACTGTGGGCAGTCGCCTCCAACCGCAGTGCTGATGACCAGATCGCGGTACTGCTCAGGTCACTGATGAAAGGCTACAACTTGAGGAAGCATGTGGTAAAGAATGGTGCCGTAATCTTCCAAGGAAAGGGTCAACCCGAAGGAGACAAAGTCCTTTTCAAGAAGGTTAGAATTGGTGCCTTCACGTACTGTGTCAAAGCACTGGACAAGTCCCGTAGGAAGAATTCCTACGTGTTTGTAGGGGGCATATTCGGGCAGCTAGTTGCCATTGTTGCTTGGTGCAAGCGGGGGCACACGTCATGTAGCTGTGTCAAAAATGTGACCCTGCGTTTAGAACAACTGAAAGTAAAGGACTTTGTTCTCAGCTCTTTTGGAGCTCTTTCTCTAGTACAGTTTGTTGAAGTACAACACACTAATGCAATAATCGAAAAGGACGCTGCATCTGTTCAGAAGTGCATAGTTCTTTGCAATTCTTCTCGCACCTGTCTATGCGTTGTGAATGATACCTATGTGCTTGAGTCTGTCTGAAAGCTTGCAGTGAGGAAGGAGCATAAAAACAAAAGCCTCGAGGTGCACCTAAGTACTTCTTATGAGTTGTGAATGCGAAAGCACGTATGCCGCTCTTCGTTCCCTTCTTTGGTCTCCGGCGTACAGCGCGCTGACCTTGGGCGTGGAGCGGTGGAGCCGCTGCCTCGCGGACATAAGATTTAATGAAGCCGTTTTCGCGCTTCAAACTGAAGACGTCGGCTCTTTCCATGAGGCAGTTAATGCTTTTGCATTAAAACTTCCCTTTTAGTGCTCCTTCCTTAAGGTGTGATCTCATTGCCGATGCACCTGTCCTGTTCTTAAAGGGATACTACAACGAAATTTCGGCGCTCATTTTTTGGTCTATATGTGCTCAAAGGAGCAGCATCACATCGAACACACCAATATCTTGTTAAAAAAGTCACGAAAAGGAATTTTAAAACGAATTAAACGATTAGCAAAGAGCACCTGGTGGATGTCGCTAACGCCTCGCTTGTAATGCCCGTCTAGGAACCTTGACAGCTATTGACGGAGGTTGTCTCGCCTCCGGCCACGACGAGAGAAGTGGGGCAGCAGGAACTCCCCTCTCCCCGGGAATGCTTTTTGTATGTCGCAGAAGTCGCTATTGTCCCCCTACAAGATTACAGAAGATTAACCCGTCACTCAAAATTCATACAAAAGCAGCCGCTTCGGTGGCTGGAACGACTAGGCCATCCTCTCGACGTCAGCCTAGCCGTAGCTTTGCTCGTCTTGGGACGACCTACGTCACGATTGCGTTGGATGTCACGTGGTCTCCGCTGGGCCTTCTCCGAGCGCTTGCCAGAGTGGGCCGTTTATATCAAAAATACAGCCACCAGGCTCAAAATACAAACGTGCGATTGTCATTTACGGATATTGTGGATCATATTCAACCTATTTTTAAACACGACGAGAATATTTCAAATTTCGTTGAAGTATCCCTTTAAAGGGGCCATTACATGAAAATTAGTTAAGTCGGGTGACTCTTGATATGAAACCCTGATAGGTTGCTCAATATACATACCAACTTTCAGAATTTTTAGAGCTTTACTATTTCAAGAAATTAATTTTTTAATGTTACTCATTTGCATTTGGAGACCAGGCAACATTGTCACAATTCTGACGTAGCTGGCCCACAGCAGCCGCATTATGGCGCCTATGAACCACCTGGTTCATGGTTCATGGGTGCCATGGTTCGTGCAGCGTAGTTGCACCGGTTAAATCCTCTCTAATTCCAGGCTTTCGTTTGTTGCTTTGGCTAGTAAATGCTGCAGTGTAACTTCTTTTCACCACATAGGCGAGCAAAGCAAAGCAAGTTAGGACGCAGTGTATACCTCTCAGCGAAGCATTGTACGGCGACACTGTTTTGGGCTATTAATGATAAATATGGCAAGTGAATCGCGGTTGCGACTCTAGGCCTTTTATGTCAGCAGCTGCAGGATGCGAGTGCAACACTTTGAGCAATTCGGCTCTGTGTGCATGCTCGTGAGTGAAAGCATAGTTAAAAAAACATGTTCAAGCATGTTGCTCGTCGCAGTAGGGAAACGGTCAGCCTTGCCGAGTCAGTCTCACTCGAGCCTGCCGTCCCGTCGGCACCTTGATGCTTGCTTTTTTTCTGCTTTCCCGACGCTCCGTTTTTTATTTGTTTCTGGCACAAGTTCTCCACATTAAACTATTGAGCTATCAGTTCTTTAGTGATCTTTGCCGAATCTTCGCCTGCCCTTTGTGACAAAATTACCTCCTCCCCTTTACAAATTAACAATTTTGCTTGCCGCTCTTGGGCAGTGTGAGTATGGCCATCCCTGATCTTCTATGACCAACTGACCCGGGCTCTACCTAGGCAGCTATGGTATTGATTATCCATGGCCCTGGAAACACTTACTAGCTTTGTGCCCTCTTTTTTTTTGACCACTCAGTCGAACTTCCCACAGAGTCATTGTTTTGTTGTTGCGCATGAATATAGCCATTAGTGTTCTTTTGTTTCTTTTTGTTCTGGTTCTTTCCCTTCTCACGATGGTGCCACATGCAATGTCGGTCTTTCTGGATTCGTAGTCACCTCAAGAACCATATAAAAAAAGTGGCTCCTTGCCATTACCTATTTTTTTTCTTTTACATAGTGACCGTATGGTTATATGCATTTACAATGAGTTAGGATTTAGATTGTATCAAAATGGAACACATTTTAAATGAAAAAAAAAACTTTTTTTTCTCTGACACCCATACCTTGTAAAAACTACTTTGTGCAGCTTATGCACTTTGTGTGAAATGATATTTTCTTGAGGCAGTGATGAGAGTACGCACCTATTTCCAATCTGGGTTTTGGGTAGGCTAATCTCGACTTAAGTCGTGTGGAAGTGTGAGTAGGCCACCAACCATCTCGGTAAACTGGAGATGTTCATATGTCGGTTTACAACCATTGGTTTATAGTATTTGCTACGAAGAGAGCCAACGTGACTTTTATTGGATAGTATGAATGCACAGGAGTGTTGGATTGAGAGTATATTTGTGTATCATGTTTATAAATGATTCCAAAGAGCATTCATTTTCTGTCTTGCCACAAGTCACAATGCATGTTGTGGCTTAGATATTTACACCATTTTCCTTCTTTTGAGAGATTGTTAGATGGCATTAGGAAGCTTACAGTGCAAATTGACATGTGACAGTTCTGCTGTTTTATAGACTAACTTGTATCTGGCATCATGTCAAGGCAGGTGCACGGACTGTTGGAGCATGTACAGGATCTTTCACTCTTTAAAAAACAAGTTCTTGCACAAGTGCAGTGCCCACAGCTCCTCTGGGCAAATGCATACGTGTTTATAAACAATGATTTGGTGTATATAGAGGAATGTTTTATTATTATTGGATTGCATGGTGACTATCAAGAGACAGCTCCTGCATAGAAACACTAATTCATCCTCACATAAAGGTTGACAAGTTTCTTGTGGCTGCCAAGCGTGATTGATATTGTTACTTAAAAGATGGAGTGTCCATTGCAATATTGTTCTGTCGTTTCTCCATGTGCATGCAACTAGTAAAGCAATTTTCATACTATGCTGTATTTTGTGTTTCACCATAGAGTAATGCGGCATTATCCTGAGCAAGCTTTGCCCTGTGAATAAAGGATCACTATTTGTTCTTCTTGACTTTTGTTGCATTGTATCATGGTACATTTTTTTAATAGTACCTGTTGATAAAACCGAGAAGTTAGGTTTTATATTTCATAGTTTTGTATAACTGTGCACACACAGAATAGAGTTTGTAGGAAGGTTAATTAAAGCCGCTGCGAAATTTCACTTCTGCTAATTACAGTAAGTATAAATCATTGGCACTTTTATATACATATATTCCCACATACACACTGAAGACAAATCTAGGAACAAAACGTGTACACCTCTATGCAGATTGTGTCACCAGTGTTCCATTTCAAACTCCGAATAGCATGCAGAGTGTGTGATGCTTTCTGAATTCTCACGAAACTACTCTAGTATGTCATCAATCTATATAATTCTGGCACATGCATATATTCAAGCCGCACAGGATGAAACATAGCTGTGAGATGCATTTGCAAGTATCCGTCCCGACTTAACGCTAGGCACAGCAAACTTTTATGTTATGTCGGACGTAACTTTAATATTATTTTTGTTATGTCTGACGTAACAAAAATGCACTGCCATAAAAATAAGAATTTTACTATGTACAGATGTCAAGTTGAAGCCATTTTTCAACATATGTTAAGAGGGTTGTGCTTGCGGAATGTTTTATTAAATAGAAACAGGAAAGGGAATGAAAAAGGTCATTTGCCTTTGTCTGATTCTAAAAAAAAAAATCCTAGATTAAACGAAAAAGTGCAAAACAACTTACTATCATTTTTAGAACTCTTACAAATATGCCAACAGAGAAAAACCTATAGAAAATGTATTTTCCCTTTCAATATTTTCAAAAAATGTGACCTGTTATTCTTCAAAAATTTCTCCCAAATAAAAAAATGTCCTCAATATTTTTTAATAGAATAGTAAAAGATTAAATTTTTTTTCTCTCATAAAATAAAAAAATAATGTTGATAATTTTTTAAAACTTTTTTTGAAAATAACTTTCAAAAAGCAATTACAACTTTTTAATTTTTTTTAAATTGTTCTACAAAAAATGACATTATTTTTTCCTTTTGGATTTTTTTTGAAAAATAACCTACAGAAAAACGTCATTACAACTTCTTTTAATTTTTTTTATAAATAAGTCTACAAAAAAATTTCATTATATTTTCCTTTTGAATTTTTTTAGAAAATAACCTATAGAAAAACGTCATTACAACTTCTTTTAATTTTTTTTATAAATAAGTCTACAAAAAAATTTCATTATATTTTCCTTTTGAATTTTTTTAGAAAATAACCTATAGAAAAACGTCATTACAATTTCTTTTTAATTTTTGTATAAATAAGTCTACAAAAAAAATTCATTATATTTTCCTTTTGAATTTTTTTAGAAAATAACCTATAGAAAAACGTCATTAGGATTTCTTTTTAATTTTTGTATAAATAAGTCTACAAAAAAAAGTCGTTATTTTTTCTTTTGAAAGTTTTTTGACAATAATCAAAAGAAAGTGCGTTTATAAAGAAAGTCAATAGGATCCCGAAAAGTCAATAAGAAGTCTAAAGAAATTAAAAAGAATGTTGAGACCTGTTTTTGTAAGGGCAAACGCGACTCAATCTCAGCTTTCTGAATGAGCGTCAGCTTCAAACAAACCAGATGAGAGTCTGAGAGCCTAAAGATTTAAGAAGCGGTCGCAACTCGAGAGAGCGTTGACAATTTAACGACGGACACCTCCTGCGCAGCTTGCTTGCTCCTGCCCATGCGTGAGTTGTCACGCCACAAGGAGGCTCGCTGGCGGAGAGGCTGAGCAAAGTTTGTATTCCAAACGCGGACCATAGACCACGTGACACCGGTCTAGTAGTTGGAAACACCCTCAAATCGAGGCACCCTACAAAACGAGGCGAGACAGCGCGCCTGCGTGTTGTCGTCTACCTGGGGCAAAGAAAGCCAAGGACAGGTAGGCCTTCTTTGGCAATTCTGTGCGCGGAGCTTAATATGATGGAATATACACGCGAAACGAGAACGGCATGTTTTAAGAGCAGGATCTCCGAGGGCCTACGCTGGGATCCGCCCGTTCGAACCGAGCGACCGTGACGCCAAGGGGTTAACTAGGCGCTAACAGCATTGGAAACCAGACAGGAATTACTACGACATATGTGAGAAACAAACAAACATGTTTACGCCAGTCAGACGTGATGGTAATATAAGACTGAACGCAGTGCACAAACCAACGTACTTAGATCTATCAAGTTGACAAGCTCCACGGAAGAGCGGCGTTAGAAAGCGGTTCTTCTCCGTTGCCATCAGACGTAAAGCCCCTTTAATCGGATGGCGTTCCTAGCGCCACCAGCGTCGACACGTCTACGGGCAGAGGAGCGTAACCTTTCTTGAACCATGTGCTCTTCTTGCGCCTACTTTTGCGCAAATTTCATGTCTGCCGTAAGAATGGCTCTGCAAAGTGACACTTCGTCTGCTTCTTTTGCATGGGTTGTAGTGACGTGAGAACGCCGAGCTGTGATTGGCTCTGATTGAAATATAGTGAGTAGACCTCTCAGCAAGCTGCCTGGAGGTCTACCCACTATCCTTCCAATCGGAGCCAATCAGAGCTCAGCGTTCTCACGTCACTACAACCCATGCAAAAGAAGCAGACAACCTTTCACTTATCACTTTCCACAGCAGGCAATGTGCACCCAACGTTCCACCGGTTCCGCCACATCTGTCCAGATAGGGCGGGCTGATAATGTAGTTAGCGCCAATGAGTCACTAAGCGCCAACGAGCCACTAAAAGGCGCCAGGAGTTCTAGGAAGCTTTTCAACTGACTTTGATCTAGTAACGTTGGGACGAACAGCCTCTTGTCGACAATAAAGTATAACTGTATCGTGGGAAATTAGTGCCTAGCTCCCTCGTATGGTCGCCATTTTTGGCTCATGAAATGAGCAATTTCTCTTCGACCTCGGATCCATTCTTGGTGAGCCGATGTAGATCTGCTGGGGACGGGGAGCTTTACAGAGACATTTCTTGTCGACCGAAGTTCTGCTATCCACACACCGGCGAAACAAGCGGACATCGTCCCACCACCACCACGTGCTGTGTCGGTGCTTGGCGGCATGCAAAAATAATTTTCCCGTTTCGAAATGTGCAAGAAGAATATTGTGCTTAGAGATCTGTGGAGATGGACATGATTGATAAATTGATTGCATGCACCGTGTCAAAGACGCCTATATTGGCGAGGAACGCCTTCAGCACTATGACGCTCCATGGTGATCTTGGTGCGACTGGACTATAGAACGACCCTCTCGAAGTTTCGAAGGTGGCCGAAATGGCGATCGCCATTGCAATGGAGACCGATTAGCCAATCGCATTGCGAGGTTTAGGTCGTTTTGGATCCAGTGGCTTTAGGCGAGAAGATACTTGCGGATGGACACGTCCCTCTGCCAACTATTCACTGGACGCCATATTTAAGGGCGGTGTTTAGAGCGCATGCTCAGAACGAGCTCACATGAATAGGCTGCTAAGACCGGCAATCATGATGGTGCGTATTGCACGTTACAAAAGAACTGCGGAAGCTGGCCGTCAGCACGCGCTCAGCAGTCGCGCACACAGCTACGGGACGTGGGGGTGGGTGGGTTGTGGGGATATTTATACAGCGTGTAGTTGGTCAGCCATTGAAGTTGCGAAGAGTCACACGCTGTGGATGAGCAATTTAGCCAGTGCGGTATAACCGCTAGCGTGGGGTCTTTAACGTGAACCACGTCGTGGGGTCTTTAACGTGCACCACGCAGTAGTGATACACGACCGCACGCCGGTATCGATGCTCATCCAGATCGAAACGGGCAGGGGTGGGGCTGGAGCCCAGGATCCCTGGGTTCTGCAGCGCGAGCTTTTGCTCCACGCGCGTCCAGCTAGGTGTGCGCGTTAGCCCACTCGGCCACGATTGGCCGAATGCTGACTTTGACGTCAGCAAAGGATTTCTTATCGACGGAAATAAGAGGAATGTAAGAACTTCAATTTTGGCGGTGTTGGCAGCGTTGGTTTCAGAGTGCAATGATTTCAAGCTTCCACCGTGCTCATTACAAACACCATCGAACTTGTTGTTCGTAAGGTAATGACGTCACGAGAGGGAACCATAGGAGGGCGCCACCAAAACATCTCGCCGGTAATAGCTGTGTGCGCTTATCTAATTAACTCTGTCTGCGTGTCTTAAATCGAATTATGACACTCAGATATGGTTAACCAGATAAGCACGCACATATAGTGATGAGAAGGTTATGATAGACAAATATAGGAATAAGAGAATAATGATAGACAAATATAGGGATAAGGAAATAATGATAGTCGAAGATAGTGATCAGGAATGAGCTTATAACAGACAGACAGATTGATTGATTGATTGATTGATTCGCTTCTATATAACAATATATCTAGAGTGACATGGGGGGGGGGGGGGGGGGGGCGGAGGGGTAGGGCCGAAGGTTGAAAGAAAGAATTCAGAGAGGGCGGACAGTGAGTTGGCGAGGGTAAGGGGTGAGAGGAAAAACGAGAGGAGAAAAAAGGCGCGCGCAGACTTGAGCAGGCGGTGCGCGTAATTTGGGATGAAAACGCATTCTGCCCCCTCCCACGGTGTGCGGTGGCGGAAGGGGCAGCAGCGTGCCGGTCGGTCCGTCAGATCGGCTTCGGCACGGGCTCGGCTTGGCCGCGCGCGGGGCTGGCTTGGGCCACGGCCCCCGTAATCCGCGTGAGGGTCTCGCCCGACCGGGTTTGATGGATGGCCAAGGCCGAGGAGGTGGGTAGGCCTCTGCCGCGATATCCGCCATGCCGGGCACGCTCCGCTCTTGATACATACACCGGCGGAAATCTAATAGAAGCCGGGGAGGAGGAGAGAAACCGAAAGCACCCATTCTCTCTCTTTCTCCCCCACAGACACGCTTTCCCTTTCCATCGTGATATTATTCTAAAACGCACTTTTTTTTTTCTCTCCCCGCGAACGCACCGCCGGACGTTCTTATGGTGCCCAGCTCAGCCTGCCTTAAAGGGTGTCTTTTTTTTTCCTGTTTTTCTTTTCGGTCGAGATTGGTTACAGAAATAAATATCGGGCAGCTGACCCCAGGCCGCCATGGAAGCATCGTCGACTTTGAAGGAAAGCGCGCCTGGAGCGGATCCGGAACCATAGCCCACTTACAACGCGATGCGGCGTTTCAAATAAAATCGCGAAAGAGGTCGAAGCTGACAGGCGGAACTTGAAAAATGGTTTACTATACTTCGTTTTCCCACCGTAGTTCAGTAATTCTCTAAAACGTCGATTCGCTCAAATGACCCTGTTTGCTAAAACGTCATTCGCTCATGTGATATAGACCTTTTCACTCTCCGTGGCATGGGCGCTGCCATCTTGGAATCACGTGATGCGGCCGCCATTAGGTTGCTTCAACTCGTCGCTTCGCTCTCCGCTCCGCGCTACTCCGCGTCTTGGCGGATCCGTTGAATCCGTGTTTTTCGTCGCGTTTCACCGCGTTTCTTACCTCACTCTGTAAAGTGTCGTCCGATACTTATATATTTACCGTGTAATTGCATTACATGATTATGTGAACAACTTTCGCAGTTAATTTTGTAACACGTTTTGACTATTTTTACCGTCGGCGCGTGC
The DNA here is from genome assembly GCF_016920785.2 of Ixodes scapularis. Lineage (NCBI taxonomy): Eukaryota > Metazoa > Arthropoda > Arachnida > Ixodida > Ixodidae > Ixodes > Ixodes scapularis. The sequence continues at coordinate 287,502 of NW_024609935.1, forward strand.
CAGCTACGTGTGAACAGGCTATGAGCACATGAATCAGCGTTAGCGCCCACGCACATTGAACACATATATGACTCTAAGACAGCGCAAGGGTTCAAAGGTCAATAACTTATGAGAACTCAGGCTTGCTTACTAATAGTGGCGGAACATTCGCAATAGGAAGCACAATGTAAGTATATAATCGCGGATTTGGGATCTCAAGTAAGGTGACAAAATACTTAATGTAAATAACCACGTGTTTCCTGAAAGCATCGCGTTTTGTATTCATAACAGACCGAAAACAGTGGCTTTTGATTATATAGGTGAAATCGTGGACAAGATAGGGAACAAACATTTAATTTTAATTTGTTGCTTTATGTAAGAAATAATGGTACGTCAACGTCAGGGAATTTGTTTGTTGACAATATCACACGAACATCTGTTCGATGTCTGTCTGCTATATAAACTATCCCCTGATCAGTTTATTTATGAATTCCAAGAAACTATACTGTGCGTAATTAGGGAAATGTCTACAGTATTTTAATTGTCAAGCTATTGTGTTAAGATAACCCGTTCAATTCAATTAATTTATTTCAACTCAAAGGTTTTGACTTCCCGCCTAATAAACTGTTACAGACAGCTTGAGAGTGCCTGAGGCCCACTATATGTGACGCTGAAAACACTGTCTGCATTAAAATCGCCCGAATGCAGTGTTGTCGATGGCGAATATAGATTTACCTTTAGCAGCTGGCGACGCCAAAATCTACGAAGCGCATCAGTTCAAACCAGTAAAGAACTTTCTACACTCGTTAATTGTGAAACGCCTGGCGCTCGACTTCAGCCATACTTACCAAAGGTCACTTCTTTTGCGGCCTTTAATTTCATCTGGCAAATTTTACGGCAGAGTAATGTCAGGTATCATTTGAGGGGCCTATCACTTATTTTATACCTTGAGAACGTCGTAAGCAAACCTCCATGTAACAAATAGTCTATTTCATCGGGCCAATATCATAAAATCTTGTCAATGAGTATTTTAGTTTAAAAAAAATTTAGTCGGCCTAGGTTGGTCTATTAAAATATTTCTCGATAACATAATTTATTCAAATAAAACAGGCCGAGAGAATAACAGTTTTTTTAATATTATCTACGTCATTATAGGAGACTTCCAGTCTGTGAAGTTCAACAGTTGGTGGACGAAACCCAAACTGTAAACTTGCCACTTCATATGTTTTTCGTGATTCGGCACATTTTTAATCATATAGTGGACCTGCTTCTTCACTAAGCACTCATGCATTATAGTCTGTTACAATGTAAGATGAGCAGTCGAATCTCTGTCATGACCTCGAGCCCTTCCATACCATTCGGTGCGCGCGCAGTTAAAGCCCGACGGCAGGCAAGAAGCGCGTGCTGGACGCGGAGCTTCTCCAGCTCTTAATTTATTTTTTATTTCATCTAGCGTTCGGGGTACGGCCGTGGGCCCCGGTAATCTCCTCCGTGCACCAGAGCAGTTGCTGCACTGCCGAACCTGGCCGAAATTGGCAATTATACGTAATCAGACGCATCTGGTGTTCATAAAAGTGCTCACAATTTAGGCTCGAAACCACCTCGTGGTTCTCCAAGTGACTCAGCACCATTGTGTCCTTTGCTGTGTTTCACAAGAAAGAAATTTGTATCACAAAATTAAGCGAAAATGGCATGAAACAGCAACACAATCCCGTGCGCGTTGGAACCGAAACCAACCAAATTGAAGCAACCTCATGGCGGCGAGTGCACCAGCGCCCTCTACCCGACGGTCAACCAACTACTAAAATGAAAAGGTCTATAGACCCCTTGCCTCGCAATCGCCTGTTTACAGCTAAGGACGCGCCGCGGTCTGCCGCGGCCGCTTCCAGTCGTCCTTCTTTTCGGCTGCACAATGCAAACTACGGCGGTTATCGCGGTTATCGCCACTGCATGACAGGCTCGTTGCACCTTTTGTACCCGATGCCCCCTCCCCTCACTGCGAAACTTGATGCCTTATCGGCGTTGGTATCTCTCTCAAGAAAGCGTGATGATGATAAAGCGAAACCCGTTTCACCCGACAACGGACTGCAATGGACGCTACGAACAACCCCAGCCAACCAAGCGTTGTGCCCGTATCGCGTCACCCGCGGGTCGCTGCGCCCCTCTTCTAGATCATGTGACACTGACACGGCGTTTGATTGGCTACAGTGCAGCGTAGCGTCCGCTGCGTTATGCATGGTAAGGTGAATTGGTTGTCAAAGGAAAGGACCGACTGTAAGAAAGGGCAGAAAAACTACGGGTGTTGTTGAGCATAGTTGTAAACCCGAGACTGGGGATACGGACGAAGGACAAACACAAAACGACACGGACGAAGTCTCAACGGGTGTTGTTGTTTCGGATGACCTTACCACTGACTTGTGCGATCGGGAGTCTGCCCAAGAAAGAAGTTTATTTTCCGTCCGAGTACGGTGCTATAAGGATGGATGAAGTCATTCTCCTGTTCGTGCGGATGCTGATGAGTGTAAGTAGGACATTCTTATAATTTAATTTTCTAAACTAGGATGATAGTTGTCTCGTGTTTACTCATCAATAATGTTTCACCGGCTCTGTTCGCTTGCAAAGATTACGGCATTTCCGCTGAGTAGAAGATTTTTTTTTTTTTTTTTACCTATATCCCACGGAAAGAGTGCTTGTGACGGAGGAGGGAAACAGTGAAGCGTTTGGGGGAAGCAAGGACCTGTCTTTAAAGGGACCATGAAATGATTTTAAAATCGAATTTCATCCACCGCACGTCGTAAAAGGTGTGAAAAGGAACACAAAAACACAAGACTAGGGAGCCAAAAAAAATTATTTGCTATAGAACTTTTAAAAGAAAACTGGACTCTTTTGCGACTTCTTTCCTTCGAAAGCTCTGCCTTTTCACTACGATGCATACGCAGAATCGGTGCACGTCAGCCGAATCCACATCGCCTATTGGGTAAGAGCCTACCTCACCAGCACCGCGATCGTAAACAATAAATAGCCGGCGAATGTTTCCCAAAAGTTTTGTTAAATAATATTCAGATCCACATTTTGTAGCATAATTAGAGATGTGTGGCGAAAATTGCCAAATTTGATAATGCTGAGAGCCAAGCGCCATCTATCGTGTGGTAAACGAAGCAACTACTGCGCGTGCGCAGTAGGGCAGGGCCAAGTTCAGAACGGTTATTTCCTTTGGTTTCCTTCCTCTCAAAACTCTGACTGACTGAACGTTTATTTTTCTACGTGTTCATCTCGCGCGTGCCGACTTCAAGCAGCAAGAAAGAAATGTACTTAAAACAAACCACGACGAACAAGAACGCTGGATCCACAAACACCCGAGAAGAGCGACAACAGCCGCGAATCCCGCTCCGACGAAGCTCTCACAATATAGGCCTAGCAGGCACTCCGACTCGGCGCAGCGTTGCTTCGTCGCAAGACCGTCTGCCTACGACCGGCTGGCGTACTGAATGGAATATGCCCGCGCTACCCTTGTGGACCCTTCCGTATTATAGTTTGACCGCTGACCTCAATTTTAGGTTAAGAGGTGAGGTCAATCTCTTCCCCTTGTTTTCCGAGGCAGTGTTGACGAACACTCGTCGAAAAGGGACCCTCGTCGATCCTCTCCTTGTTTTGTGTGATATAGAGCTGAAATAAACGCTGTATGGATTACCTTCGTAGCACGGTATGTACACTTTGTTATTGGTATGCCATTTTTATTCTGACAGACTGCACGTCACTGTCGAGCTGTAACAGTTCGTGGGAGGTATACGTGCAATACCGGTCCAACCTTTCTTTGCCGAGTGTCGCGTCAGTATCGAGTTGCAATTGTAAAAGATCGGTCCCGAAGCGCTTACCAACAGCGCGAATACAGCACTTCATCAAACGCGCGCGTCCGCTCCGAGTGTGAACAGGTATTTACGTGGCTCTTGCTGACAGTTCAAACGTATCTTTTTTAACGTCGGCTCGCTCCTGCATCTCCGAGACCGCGAAAAACGCCGCGGCAAATTGTTCCCATCTGCACTTCCCAACAGGCATACCGGCGTATTGGACTAGTCCCATGCTGTCGCTGTAGCGCAACGTATCTCATTGAATTTCGTTCAGCTGCGATGCGGCGATGAGAGGCGCCGATTCAGAAAATACGTCGGTGACATCGGCGCAGTAAAACCCACCGGCGCACCCCAACTCGCTAACGCTCCCATCTCCTACTGCAGAGAGAACTTCCGGTTCCGGAAACATCGTACGTCACGGCTTGTTTTGCGGTCAAGAAAAAGTCGATATTTCATTAATTTTTTGTGTAGAAGTTAATAAACCGAGACGAAAACGGATGCCTGTTCGGCATTCAGTGAACATTGACGGTTTATTGTAAAAGTTATCGGGAAAAAGTAAAAAAGTCATTTCATGGTCCCTTTAAAGTCCCTTTTAGAATCAGAATTATGACGCCCTATCAGCTGTTCACCTCGACTAAAAATAACATCGGAGGTATTACGATTCTCCGGGTTCCAAAAAGAATGGTTAAAAAAAAAACCAACCCGACTAAATACCACGACTCAGCTCAACGGTTCCCTTCAAAGGGACACGAAGTGTTCATCACTAAGAGCCAGCATATCACTTTCAACGTTATCGTGCTGGATTCACGTCTTATCCAGGGACACGGTAATTTGCAGTTTTAAAATCGATTTTAGGCTTGTTTTCCTTGTTCAGAACTTTTCACCAATAAAAATCATATTAGCAGAAAAAACCAACGGGGCGTGAGCCTTGGACTGCCGCATGACCACGAAGACGTTGCTGCTGCGATCTCTTCAACACCACATAGTTCAGGTCGTTTTCATATCGCCTTCTAAGCTACTGCATGCTTACGTGTGTCCTCACACTGACAAGGGGGACAAACTGCGATGTGAAACAACTGACCTGCTGGTGGATACGCTGCAACCGGCAGCAGAAAAATCAACAACAGCAGGCATGACAAGCCGTGCTCGATCACAAGAGAACTCCGCCGCAGGCGATGGTTGCAATTGCAGAGATTGGAAAGCCACGGAAGCCGAAGCAAGCCTTTTCTTATGAGTTCCTATGCGATACAACAACTTTTCTGCGTCTATCTGCGGCAGACAGTCCGCTCAAGACAAACAATCGTACGTTTCGTCCGGCTACAATGTCGACAGTGGCGTGCTCTGCGGTGAAAGAGGAGCTAAGAAACCCGTCCGGGTTGCGACATGGGACCTCAACATCAATATTTGTTTCTCCATTTAGACGAAAATCATTTTTATTAATCTTTCAGAAATGAAAGACAATAAACTCTTCTCATCAAGCCGTTATGTGTCGTAATTTTACTTGGACCACCTCAGGGTAGAATAGACGACTGTTTAGGCAGCAAAACGGACTCTTTTACAAGTTTAGATTTTTTTTTTTCGTCTGAGAGGTATTTTGTTGTACAGCTTCAAATATTTTTCATTTGTAATACAAGCACAGCGCTTTCAGCAACAACAACGTAAAGTTTTAATTGCCAGACGCAGAGTGACCATACAATAAAAATAAAATTGAGAAAAGTGCTAATTTCTGTGCATTAGGTTAATTAAAAAAAACTATTTTAAAACTAAAAGTTTCATAATTATCACAACACCGCAAGCTAAAATCCGTTTGAATTTTAAAACCAAATTGTGAAGCGCTTCGAAGAAAATCTGATTTTTACTCAATTATTGATTGGTGCCTAGTTTTACGCCCATTTTAGAAATTCAAACCACGCTCACGCCATATAAAAAAAAAAAGGCGGAATATTTTAGGAAAAGTCCTGAATTTTCTTTTAAAAATCGCAAATGGTCGAGCGCACCGTCTGGGACGTTTGAGATGAAATGACCTTATGACATTTTTGTATGTCGCGTCATTTTTCTAGTCTCAGTGTCGGTATTTAAAATTCTTCACAGCCCAGTTTAATCAAAGCCAAGGAAACAATTCAGCCAGTAGTTCGTAATCTCTAGAGGAATCCGTGTGTATTTTATAGATTTACGATAAAACACAAACTATCTCGGCTTTTTCTCGGACACCAAGTAAGGCGGAAAGTACGATATTATCGTATTAAAGATGTCACAGCCATGTCAACACACACGCGTGCCTGACACGTTTTGCGCCAAGCAACGCCGCAAGTGTTCCCGGAGCTGCGGGAAATGCGCGACCTTGAAAAGAGCTTCGGGAAACGCAGCTGGAATGAGAGGCGAACCCACGACGCACCTGAACCGAGAGGCTGCTGAACCTTGAGACGCGACGCCGATATGTGGCCTTTGACAAGACTCCACGACGCACCTGGACCGAGAGGCTGCTGAACCTTGAGGCACGACGCCGATATGTGGCCTTGAAAAGAATCCTCGACGCACCTGAACCGAGAGGCTGCTGAACCTTGAGACGCGACGCCGATATGTGGTCTTTGACAAGACTCCACGACGCACCTGGACCGAGAGGCTGCTGAACCTTGATGCACGACGCCGATATGTGGCCTTGAAAAGAATCCTCGACGCATCTGAACCGAGAGGCTGCTGAACCTTGAGACGCGACGCCGATATGTGGCCTTTGACAAGACTCCACGACGCACCTGGACCGAGAGGCTGCTGAACCTTGAGGCACGACGCCGATATGTGGCCTTGAAAAGAATCCTCGACGCATCTGAACCGAGGGGCTGCTGAGCCTTGAGACGCGACGCCGATATGTGGCCTTTGACAAGACTCCACGACGCACCTGGACCGAGAGGCTGCTGAACCTTGAGGCACGACGCCGATATGTGGCCTTGAAAAGAATCCTCGACGCATCTGAACCGAGAGGCTGCTGAACCTTGAGACGCGACGCCGATATGTGGCCTTTGACAAGACTCCACGACGCACCTGGACCGAGAGGCTGCTGAACCTTGATGCACGACGCCGATATGTGGCCTTGAAAAGAATCCTCGACGCATCTGAACCGAGAGGCTGCTGAACCTTGAGGCACGACGCCGATATGTGGCCTTGAAAAGAACCCACGACGCACCTGAACCGAGAGGCTGCTGAACGAGACGTGACGCCGATATGCGGCCTTTGACAAGACTCCACGACGCACCTGGACCGAGAGGCTGCTGAACCTTGAGGCACGACGCCGATATGTGGCCTTGAAAAGAATCATCGACGCACCTGAACCGAGAGGCTGCTGAACCTTGAGACGCAACGCCGATATGTGGCCTTTGACAAGACTCCACGACGCACCTGGACCGAGAGGCTGCTGAACCTTGAGGCACGACGCCGATATGTGGCCTTGAAAAGAATCGTCGACGCACCTGAACCGACAGGCTGCTGAACCTTGAGACGCCACGCCGATATGTGGCCTTTGACAAGGCTCCACGACGCACCTGGACTGAGAGGCGAAATCAACTTGGTAGCTCCCGGGCCTACACCCCGGCAGCTGCGCACTGGCCGATTTCGAAACTCGTGCTGTAAATGTTAATTTTTTTTACTTCTTTTTTTTTCTACGTTGAAGGTTAATGCGATTATTCTGGCTTTCACTTCAAGAACCCTAATAATAATAAAAAATGTCCGGCTATTCGCGGAAAATTACTAACTTCTCCCTCTATATAAAGAATTGAGGTATGCATAGGTGCACTTTAGATTATATACATATCTTATCAAGACGTATATGTTTCAAATGCCAAAATCATCGCTTCTTCTGACAGCCAAATTCCGAAAGAACTATACTTCGCCCGGCGTACGAACAATGCGCAAGATTTTCCTTTGTCTTGATGTGAAAACGAGCGAATATTGTGAAAACATTTGATGTTTCATTAAGAACATTGTATTATAATGGCTTAACTTGGTGAGTCTAAGGATTTTGGAAAATCGTAGGGACTACTTTTTTTTCTTTTTTTTTTTTGTAGGGAAAACATTGTACGAGCGGAGCCCGTTCTCCTTCTAATGGCGTTCCCGAAACGGGCTGCCCAAATTTAAATAAATAAAATAAAAAAAAAACGCAAAAGCTACACATTATAAGGATGTTTTCCTGAATGGAGGAGGGAAGCTCCCGTCGCCGTCAATAAATCTGGACCAGATACGACGAGACGGACTCAATAATTGGATTTCCGAATTCCTTCCTTTCCCCACCGCGCCGCGTTCCCCAAATCGATGTAGATTGGACAGGAAGAAAAGGGAAGAAAAATGAAATAAATACGCGCAACGAGGGAAAGAAGAAAAAAATTCTAGGGATGAAGGCACTTGTCTGTGCGGAGAGTCGAGGAGAATCTCCCGAGTATTCTATTCCTGTCAGCTTTCGGACGCAAGAGATAAAAAAAAAAAAATAATAAACTTGAGAGCGGTAGCTTCCCTTAGGGCACTCGGCAGGGAGCACCTGTGGATCGTCCCCGTTTCGTTACCGTTTCTTTATTATGAATACGTTTCTTTTTATATTTGGTCGTGTTTTAAGCTCACCCGCGTTTTAGGGATTCTCCCTATTCGTTTTCCCCATGAATGTTACGAAGCGAAGTCTATACGCATTTATTTATTCGGTCGGGTACGGGTGGAGCTTAGGGAGCTGTAGCTACTCTAACATTTAGTTGGGGAAGTGATAGGCCGAGGGAACTTTCCGTGTATTTGTGCTTAGGTTTTTATAGCCTTGTCCCGCTACCGTATGACACGCGTGTTTCGTGCGCTCGCGAAACGAACTTGGCTTTCTCTCTCATACGACTTTCAGAAGCACTGCGTTAGTTCACTAGCGTGTGCGTCGGTTGGCGACATTCACACATTTACATAAAATACATGCCAGTACTTTGCCGTGTACTGTGAATGTACTGAGGCGACAGCCAAGGCTCTGATACGCTCTGCCGCGGCAGATACACTATACAGTGTGTCTCCCGAAAAACTTTACCGTGTTTCCTTTCTCCTTTTTCTTTTCTTTTATCCACAAGAATGAACTATTCATTGTTGCGCGCTCAGTCTTTGCCCAGATGTAGCGCTAGCAGATGAAATGCCAAAGTTTTTTTCAGAACTAACCGTCATTTCACCCGAAAGTTAAGTGATTTTCTAAAAATTTCAATTGTAAAGATGGGGCCCATTTTCGCCCCGCTTTCAGTAACGGGTGCTCTTAGCTCGGTTCTAGAGCACCGTCGGCAGACACTTTCCCATTAAACATTTTAGAAAATCGCACTACTTTTGAATAAGATGACGGTTAAAGTTCTGCAGCTTTAGGGAATTTTAGGGAACCGTTTGCGCACATCCGATACGATACGATGGCGCCTCCGGTACCAACTGCGCATGCGCTACAGCAGAAGACCCGCGCATGCACAGACAGTACCGAAGGGCCCGTCGTGTATCGTATCGGACGTGCAAAAACGGTTCCCTAAAACTCCTTTTTGCCATCTAAATCGGACTGTTAGGGCTACATTTGGGAAAAGAAAACGTTTAAGCAAAGCGGTTTTTTTTTTTTTTTTTTTTTGAGGGGACATTTTGTACATGATTCTCCGGCACCATTCAAAATCTGGTAAAGGTGCAAAGGTGATCGCGTTGTCACGGGGCGTCACGATTTCTCCGATACATTTTAGCGGTTGAACTGTGGCGTCACGCGATCTAGTGTCACGTGACGTCACGTGGTCATGCAACGTCATGTGACGTCACCGTGTCACGTGACGTCCAAATTTTCACCGCTAAATTGAGCGGAGAAATCCTTCGCGCGATGTCAGACCTCCGGATGATCGCCACGTGACGTCAAAATTTCCACCCAAATTTAGCGAAGAAACGCTTCACGCGAGGACCAAGTGTCGCGTAACGTCCAGGTGACGCCATCATTTCTCCGCTAACTTTAGCGGGCCACCTCGTACTCGTCGTCCGTATCTTTTTATACGGCCGCCACAGGGTGCAGTTCACTGTGACTGGGAGAGGTGTGTTCTTGTCGTCTGCGTTTCTTTACCCCAGGCGTCGGGACTTCCCCGTGACAATCAGAGCAACAGGTCGGTCGTCAAGAGCGGGCGACGAGCTTTGAGAAAGGTGAAGACACTGAAATACCTAGGAAAAAAAAAAAAAAAAAAAAGCGAGGCATAACAATTTGGTAAACGTCAGATATTATAGAAAAGGCAAACCGAGAATGGTATTAGCCCCGAGAGCGAACACAAGCGTCGCTGCGGTCGCCGCGCCTGGATTGGTTGAGGTGTTCTGTGACGTCAGGGGGAGTACTCCGCTCCGTGATCTCGCATCGGCTCGCTCCCAGCACCGGTTTCCTGGTTTGACGTTAGGGTGACCACCTTCCTGCCGGCGAAATGTGGGACACCCTGACCGGGGGCGGGGAAGGGTAAGAGGAGGACGGTATTTTCATGACTCAAGAAATCACCCCGAAATCCTGTGCTGTCCGAAAATGTATTATAAACCTGAACATTGTACGCGGCAATTAAACTATGATAAGTTTCACTCACAGTCATATGCTCTTGTTTATTTGTAATGGTAAATTTTTTATTAAACGTATCTAAGTTGAAAACATAAAGATCGACTGCACTCGACCCCAATGCATCAAAAGGAAATAAAAAACAGGAAATATTTTTCGGCTTATTGTTTCCTGTCGATACTTACTCTTATATTAACATGCTCCTACACAAAAATAAAACCTTATGTGGTTGTTGTTTTTTTTTTTTTTTTTACCGTTGTGAGTTGCATGTTTTCCGCCTCCTGTGGCCATCTTCACGAAAAAAAAAAAAAAAAAAGAAGCTTTTCGCAACAACCTTTTCGCATGATACAGTATGATTTCCAACTGATTACAATAGTTTATTTTTCAGCTTTTGGCGAGCAATTTTCGCTTGCAATATTTTGCCACCAAGGGGAGAGGCACAACGGCGCATGTGCGTCAGTCTCCCGCAAGAACGACGGTTGCTTCCCGCAGTGCTTGGCAAGAAAATGACATACCATCGAGATTCACACATTTATCAGCGACCTCCGCGGTTCCCCGTTGCCCGTTGTTCGGAAGCGGCATAATTTGCGCAGTGAATGTTACGACAATGTGAAGACTTTAGAATTTCTTGCGGGACGCGGGACACGAGCCCTCAATGCGGGACAGTCCCGCGAGTCGCGGGACGGGTGGTCACCCTATTTGGCGTTGTGTGCCGCAAGCTCTTCGAGAAGCTGGACTTCGTTTACCTGGTGTGCAAGACGTTGAGTTAGGCCGATATTGGCGTGCTTCCGTACGTTTCATAAGCCTGTTTGTCCCTTTTACCTTTAAAATTGGGTTAAAAATCCCGAAAGCTTTCGGCGGAGGCAATTCCGCCGATGAACCTCCCCGTCCGTCCACACGACACGAGGCAATCTTGCGAGGGGTCGGTGAAGCGGTGGCGCAAGTGTTTCAGACGCTGAAATTCTGTTACTTGCACGTTCATGATTTAAGACAATATTACATCCCGCTTTCAAGGCCTTTGAAGTGGAATTTATATCATGGGCCTTTGGGTGGTCGGCAAATTAGCTCGCGACCCTGACTCTGCGCTGCCACTCTGCTTGTGTTTTACATAAATGTAGCTTCTTCGTGAATTAATTATATAGTTTATACACGTATGCAGGCATATTTCTTAGAAGCTGCACAGTTATTGGAAATTAGTTTGTATGGTAGCAGCGAAAACGGCCGAATTGCCCTCAGTTGTCTGTATGATATGTATTGAACTGCCCAAAATATGCACAGCAATAGCATCGTAATTTGGAATGGTTTTACTTTTCCCTGACATTCTTTTTTCCAGGCTTGGGTATTCCGAAAATACACCGTTTAGTTTGAATTGTCATTTCCAATTAAAAGAGAAACTGCTGCAGGTCCCCAAAAGCTTCCTCAGCCTCCAAACTCCCTACAGTTGCACTCTCTGACATCAGAGGAAAACAGGAGTAAAAGCAAGCATTCGAACGTCTGTCCAGTGGTAGATGCAGCACTATAGCAGCAGAAAATGTGGAACCTGTGAAGGGCGACAGTCTGCGTGAGAAAAGCTTCTGGTATTTTAGCTTCAGGACAATCGATTGATATAAACAAATCCACAGATACCACCCGTGTAGTCTTTTGAAATACTATCCGAATCCAGCAAAGGTCAAATGCAAGCAATGTATATAATAAATGTTCCTTGTTTTTTTTACTTTGCCCCTGCACTTGGGCTGTCTTACTTGTGATTCTCTCTTCATGGCCCAGACTGTATTTAACATGTTGCTCGAGCAGCATGCAGCTTTTCTGCTTCGGCGATCTTGTTTAAAAACAGAGGTACAAAAAGAAATACATAACCTGCCAATTCATTCAGACCATCAGCAGCATTTATTGTGCGAGATGTAAATCTATAGTGATGCTCCTGCAATTGTGGCCATATTTCTTTATTTTCATATACCAGCTGTGATTCATGCGCTGCCTGCCCTGTCAACCATGCTTAAAATATTGGTTGAAGTTTCGTATGTAGCAACAGGACATACTTCAATAAAGGCACATATAAAAATTTACACTTCCTACGAAAAGCACGCCCAAAAAAAAAATTAAATAGAAACGAGCGCACCATCAGCTAGCGTCGTCACAGCCTCCACAGAGCGAGCGGGCCGAGTCGGGGAAAAATTCTCTCCTCGCCGTGACGTCACCCCGGTTCGCTGCAAGGGGGCGCCACGCGAACTTCTCGGGGCTAATAGCCAGTCGCGATTAAAACGTGAGCTTCTTCCAGTGGGGTGCGTGGCGAGATCCCGCATGCCGGAAGTTCCGCGATTCAAGATGGCGGCGCCCGCGTAGAGAAGGTCTTGTGTACCCCGTTTCGCTGCAAGTTCGAACGGTGCAAGTCTTTGTGCGTTCGATATATCACCCAGACAAAAACCAGTCACGTGTACAGTAGATGATTCCGTGATCCTGCGGCTTATTTTTTTTTTCTATTTTCTTTTTTTAGGCGTGATGGCTTTAGCCCGTGATAGCCAACGCCTAAAAAAGACCAGCGCAGTGACCATGCGCTTTTGGCGCTGCTTGATTAACACCTTCGGGTATAGTTAACGTCGGCTGCGCTTGGATTTGAGCGGCGCGTACGGAAATTGATGCTTCCTGGCAGCAAGCACTCACTCCACGGGGCCTCGTTCGATATGTGTCCGCCGACTCCGGCTAACTGGAATGGTTAGTGTTAACGCGAACGAAATTCCCTCATTTTAAAATCACCCCCCCCCCCCTTCTCCCCTGTTCTCTTGATGTGGTAATTAACACGTTAAACCGGATTGTTCTGTACCCCAGCTGCCCCTAAGCTGGCAGCGCGTTGGGAGATGCCGGCGTTACGCCAACCAATCGAAACGCTTCCCCTGTCGTCGCGCGACGCCGCTCCCACGCGAGCGCAGATATGGGCGGGAGGGAGCGTGATCACGTGACCAAAAGATAGACGTGTGACTGGTCCGACCAGAACGTTACTTACACCGCACTGTCAGCTTAGGGCTGAGCGGATTAAAGCACCCCGAGGGTCCGGGCGAAAAAGAGAAAAAAAAAATCGAAAGCCCCGAAATTCCGTTGACACGGGAATTTTAGCAGCGAATAGCCGCGAGGCTGTTATCCCGCTTGCGCGAGCGTCGATCAAGGGCTAAACTATTTTTAACCCGCGGAGAAATTTATCCTGGGCGCGTCCGTTGCGGAGCAAGAAAACGGGACGATGTCGCGCCGATGTCTTTAATCACAAATAAAGTGGGGGGTTTTCTAGTTGTGGTTGTTCTTGTTTGTTTGTTTTTAGGGAGAGGAGGGAAAGAGAGATTGAGGGGTTTTAGTATATTCGGGGTGAAACTTATAATTAGGGAAAAAAGTAAAAAGCGGTAAGCAATTTATTTTTATTTCTGCTTGGAAGGAGAAGGCCACACGGGACACCTTTATTAGGGCATATGAGTAGATCGGTATGATAATAGAGAGTTTTAGAATAGCGCACGCTAAAGCTTTGCGTACGCAAAGAATAGCGTCGTCGACACTGCGCCAAGCCACGTTTTGCGCTTTGCGTGCGCAATTTTAGCGTACGCTATTAGGGAGTTCTAGAATTGCGCACGGTAAAGTTTTGCGTGCGTAAAGAATAGTGTCGCCGACACTGCGCATGTGCTGAGCGCTAACCACGTTTCGCGCTTTGCGTGCGCTATTTTAGCGTACGCTAATAGGGAGTTTGAGAATAGCGCATGCTAAAGCCTTGCGTACGCAAAGAACAGCGTCGTCGACACTGCGCATGCGCCGAACGCTAACTGCGCTTTGCGTGCGCAATTTTAGCGTACGCTATTTTTTAAAAATTGCGTGCGTACGCAAAGAGCCTTTGCGCTCCTCCAAGGCGGATTCGTGGTGAGATTTTGGCTAAAGCCAAGACGAGCATACTTAAAAAGAAAATGGCGGCTGCGGTAGGAGTCGTGAGCGCGACGTCGGCGGCGGCATCCTCTCGACGGCGATCTTCAACGCAGAAGGACATTGCACTTCTGCGGGAGGAACACGGCAGAAGCGTTTTGGAAACGTTTGCAAGGTGGGCAACGATCGCCGGACACTTGATGCTTGCGACGCGCAAACATTTCACGGCGAAGGTAGTGCGGTGTCCGAAGGTCAGTTCACGAGGCACCACTTGCGGAGGCAACGCAGGCGGACGCGACTAGCCGACCGCTCGCGTCGTATTCTCATGTTTTAACAATTGTAAAATGTTGCACACAAAAAAAAACAATTCTGTTTTTTTTTTTTTAATTTACAGCATTTTGTGTCTGAAATAAAAATTGTGACTAGCTTGGTGGCGTTGCAAGCGCGAGATGCTTGGGCTTTTGCGTCGCGGCGGCGAAACGCTATTCTAAAACTCTCTTGCGTAGCAGCGTGCGCTAACGCAAATGGTAAATTTAGCACGAGCGTGCGCTAAAAAATGTGTACGTTATTCTAAAACTCCCTAATAAAGAGTTTTTTTTTTTTTTAGATCGTTCCGACGATTCCGATACCCGATACCCCGCCGCCTGCTTTGCGGATGCGTCGTATCGTTATCGGGTATTAGGGCGTTTTCGTATATCGTTTTAACCGTCTCGTAACGCTCTCTGCAACCCGATGAGATAACCGGAATTGTACACTTCAAAGCCATCGGGCGCGCAGGCGCAGTAGCGGCCTCTTCGTTGCAGAGGGCTAAGAGCAGCTGGGGGGAAACACGGTCTACGAAAACTTTCTAATGGTGCTCGGTAGCAATGAGGAGTTTCGTAGGCCGTTCCGATAATTCCGATAACGATACCCGATAACGATATTCGGATGTGTTAAGGTGCCGGCGGCGGAGTGCCAGGTGTCGTTATGGAAGTTTATCGGATACGATTTACTGAAACTCCCGAGTAATCCCGGTGGCCTCCAAAAACGCTTCTTGCTTCCTGACAAAAAAATAATAATAATGTACTAATTTCTTAACCTTGTGACTGGTGTTCCATCTATCTTCTTCTTTTGTACCTCTCGTTTCAAAACGGTTATTAGTTTTATTGTTATGTTTTCTTCTTCTTCGGACCACTAGTGTGTAGCACTAAATACAAAGCGCGAAACGTTCGGGGCGGAAACGAAAGACATTTACTCATTTTGACCATTTGAGTCGTGCTCCTAAAAGTTTACTCGATGTCGCTTCAAGGTTAAGGGTTTGTATCTCGGTGCCTGAAAACCTCCAGGCCCGCCTACCACATGAAACAAACCCCTCCTCGGAAGTAAGTCAGATCTGTTCGAGTAAAATTTGGAACGCGGTCTCGGAGTCAGTGTCACGCTGCGTGCGCCCACATACCACAGCGGTATCATTTCCGCGACACATTTTTAACATTCCTACGATAAGGCGGGAACTCATGCGCCAACATCCACGCAGAAATAAAGCCGATTCTCGGAGACAAACAACAAATCCCCACACCAAAAATAAAAAAAGAAAAAATACGGGTTCTTGTTTATTGCGCAGATCCCTTAAATACCCGTATAAACAAAACCATATATATATTAGTCTACATTATGAGATAGCATGGAACGATTTTCCCATGTTCTGAATTCTGTATGCTTTTCCGCTGATCTTTTGGATCTTCGTTCCCGCATATAAATAAAAGACAAAAAAACAAACAAAAAAAACGCATATTGCGTGTTGGCGCTAGCTGCCTAGCGTCCTGTACTCCTCACCAATATAATATACACCGAGGGGTGAAAGCGCAAACCAAAGCCTTACCCCGATGGTCACACCCACCCACACGCCAAGGCGAGCACGCCCGAATAACTAACTGCGACGTCATCCTAACGCCAAGCCTCGTCGTGCGCGAGAAAACGTGAAGTGCCCGCTTGACTGTTTGCTCCAAAAACGCTCCCCTCTCCCTCTAAAGCCCTCCACTGACTTTCGATGGGGCCAGAATGCACCCCATTCACCGCTAAGCCGACAGTGCAGTGGAAGCTACGAGTTCGATGGATCGCGCATCGGGCTCTCGCCTATAACCGACTCGCAGATGAGTGTGGGGGGGGGGTCAGGTGACGAAAGGGAGGCACCTGATTGGTCCGCCGAACGGGTAGCTTCCACCGTGCTGTCAGGTTAGGGGTGGGACGGAGTGTGGGCACGCAGCTCTCAAACGACGACGCTCAGCGCGCTTCAATTCAGCCGCACTCAGCGGCCCTGCCACCGCATCGCCACATTCCTTAACTGCCGACATAGCTCACGCTACGAGGCATGACTTGTGGGAGGAAGCGGGGTGAGAGGGGGAAGGGGGGGGGTGCTGAGTAAGTGTGGGCGCAGATGTGTGGATTTATGGCGGGAAACCGTCGCTCGTTTGCATATTACACTAAATGATCCCTCCCCGCCGCTCTCTCCCTCTCTCTCTCGCCCTCTCTTCCGTATTGGATGCAGAACCCTTTTCGGGGAGCAGCAGACTGGCTACAGGGTCATGGAGAGGCAAGCGACAGGAAGCGTGCACCACGGCACCACGTGTGGGGAAACGTGTGCGGCGGAAGTGCATCGGCAGCCGTCAAGACTTGCGTCCGTCACTTGACAAGATGTAATGGATTACAGTTACACATTACTCAGCCTTAGAAGGCAACTCCGGTCAAATGCCGAACCGAAGTAAATGACTGATATCGATTTGAGCACCGCCAAAATATTACGCTAATGGGAAACTGGGATCCGCTCTAAAACTGATATTAAAAATGCTACCACCAGCTTCTCAGCGGGCATTCAGCGGGTTGTCTGTTTCTCGAGCAACCTGGTGCTCCGATGTCATCTTCGTTTTCAGGGAGGTTTCTTGCTGGTACTACAACAACTTTCGCCGTGTTCTCCGGGTGCGTTTTGAGCCGTCCGAGCGGACGATTTCTCCTTCTTATGTTATATGTCTTAGCGGCCGTATAGGGAGTATTCACTGGCGGCCATAGATGTGTGCGCGAATGCTGAGCGCGAGCTAAAGGCGAGCATCCACAGTTCTTTTGCAACGTGCATTCCGCACCATCAAGTTTGCGGGTCCTCTTAGCAGCCTATTGATGTGAGCTTGTTCTGAGCATACGCTCTAAACAGCCCCCACAAATATGGCGTCCAGTGAATAGTCCCTATAGTTCGATGGGTGCTCTTCGGCGATCGTGCACGAAGATTATTTACTCCCCGCTCGCCTGAAGCGCGTCATTGTGCCGAAGGTGGAATTCACTGGCGGCCATAGCGTATAGACGCTTTCAGGCAGCTGTGCATGAGCGCCGCCATAACCGACCTTCAGTTTTCGTGTCCTTTTATTCCGTTCGCTTCACTTCATCATTGCCACAGCACGACAGGTTCTTGCCACTTTAGGTGCTAGAGTGTCATTCTCCCCAGCATAGGCCTTTGGGGAGGCTCGTCAACGCCCGCTTCAGTGGCTCGGCATTTCGGTAAGACAAGAGAAGGTCGGCCATGGCGGCTCAATCTGGCGCGTGTTTAAAGCGTCTATACTTCGTCCCCTGGTCAGCGCGAGTACAGTGTTGCGCGAGCTTACGATTGGCTTCCACAACGCTTCTGCAACGTGCATACCACACCACCAAGATTGCAGTTCTTCTAAGAAGATGAGCGGAGGCTCGTTCGGAGCCTGCCATTTATCGTGGGAAACTGGCTTTTCGCCCGGCAACTTTATGAATCTGTATTAATATTTACTACGGACGTTTGATACCTGCAAAGCAAAGCAGCAATACAGCCCTATAGCATTTTACCTGACTGGTCGGAACTTCTCTTGTGACTAGGCCAGTCGTGCGTTTTGCGGTACGGCAATACGAACTTTGCGTCACGCCGTGCAGCTGATCGCGAGGGTTGCCATCTTGCTGGAGCCGGTGTTTCAGTTTTGCCCTAGACTCCGAAACAAAACTTTGAGACAAGATATCTACACAACTGGACAAAGCATCGAAATAATAATGAAAAAAAAAAAAACGGACACCTCGGAATTTAGGAACACTTACTTTACTAAAAATGACGTAACCCTAAAATGGAAAGAATATACCGGAGTTACCCTCTAAATGTACTGGATAACCCTTAACACTCACTTTTGTAAAATAAAAAATAAAAGTAGTTGATTACTGCACTCATAACTTCACGAATTACTTTAACGTACTTTGCTTGAATACTTCTCAAGAAGTGAATGCACAAAATTTCGATGTTTCCATAAATTCATATTGCGATACCGCTTTCAATATCCCACCGTACTACATTATCATGTGCATTCTAAGTAACAAAAAATGAGAGCGATATATTTTTTCTCACTAGTTGATGTCAAAAAAAAAAAAAAAAATGCAGTAGGAGGTTTGCCTCCAGACTTCGCACATTGCCTTTCGTCGTGCTTTGGCTGTGTGCTCGTGGGACTCCGAAATATCATCGAGAGTAGAAAGCTTAGAGGGAAGCTTTTGGCAGAGCTCCCGGGTTGCGCTGGCGCTGGGGTACATCGAAGCATTTTTTTTAATGCTATACCCTCGTGCTCATAACGTTCCCGTACCGGTAGCAATGAGTTCGTCGAATGGCGTTTCATCGACAGGTCGTCTCGTCGACACTGCGGCGTTTCATCGACAGTTAATTTCCTCGAGAGTTGCCCCTCCCCCCCCCCCCCCCCCCCCCCCCAAACCCCCCTTGTTTTAGCGACACATCTTGCGACGGTTTCGTCGACAGCTTTCTTCTTTGCGCATCGCCTCGTAAATAGGTATCCTAATGGTATAACCTAGCTTGCCGAACCTTTGGATGTTCTGACGATGCTCGCCGTAAACCTGAGTCTGAGATCATAATTTGTCTTTTGCCAAGTGAATAAGAGTGAAGCGCTAGATGTTCGCGCGTAGCCACTATACCAAAATTGACAAAAACAAATTTTTTTTTAGCTTACAATGATTCAGACACTTTACATCTCCGCGCATACACACACACAAAAATAATTATAATTTTAAAACAAGTCGTATTTTTCGCCCACAATGTGCGAAGCAACGCAAGCGACCACGTCTTCGAAATCTCCGCAAAGTGTCGCCCGTAAAGCTATCCATTAATATCGCTTTAAAAGTCGCATTTTTCGCTTACATTGCGCGAAGAAAACGAAAGCAATAGCCGTAGCACTGTCGCCCAAGCGGATAGAATGGTGCCGTCTCCTAAAAAAGGATGTAAAAAGGGTATCACCTTACACATTTTGTCCCATATAATACACCCCAAAACTTCATTTCGACGTACTGAGCCCTTTAGTTGAACAGACGGCCCC